>NW_027666492.1:0-34427 GCF_963455335.1 Martes martes
ATCCTGAGCGACACGTCCTCACACGTTTGAAGCGTTCCTGTGAGGTTGACAGGAGGGACGACCACCGTTCGTGCTCTGCCGAAATACGTCCGGGCGCCTGAGAGCTGTCAGCGGCGCGTATCTCACAGAGTCCAAACAGCCCATTTTCCGTCCCGGTTCTGTCCTCGTTCCTCAACGGGGACGACACTGCACGAATGGTGTCTGCCTGCAGCTGTGTCAGTGAACACAGAACTGCGGACGGTCGACGGCTCGGACTGGCGGAATGGGACAGCTACGCGACTCGGCCCCCTTTCCACCCGGTCAGTTCCCACTGCTTCCTTCCTTCGAGACGCTCAAAACGTGGCGAGACCGTCCTCCCGCACGCTTTCCTCGCACGCTGGAGGCCGTCTCTGTGAGGTAGACAGTAGGGACGAGCCCCGTTCGGGTTCTTCCAGTATACCTCTGGGGAGCGTGAGAGCTGTCGCCTGCACCGAACTCACGGAATGCCACCTGCCCTGAGTCCGTCCTTGTTCTGTCTTCTTGCCTCAACGGGCAAGACACCGCCACGAAGGCCTGTCCGCCGGAGCCCTTTTCTCTGAACGCGGAGCTCCCGATGGTCCCCGGCAAGGAAGGGCTTAGTCTAGGGCCCTCTGCGCAGCTCTTCTCGTTTTCCACCAGGTCCGTTCCAACTGCTTCCAAGCTTCGAGCGTGTCCACACTGCGGCGAGTCATCCTGAGCGACACGTCCCTCACACGTTTGAAGCGTTCCTGTGAGGTTGACAGGAGGGACGACCACCGTTCGTGCTCTGCCGAAATACGTTCCGGGCGCCTGAGAGCTGTCAGCGGCGCGTATCTCACAGAGTCCAAACAGCCCATTTTCCGTCCCGGTTCTGTCTCGTTCCTCAACGGGGACGACACTGCCACGAATGGGTGTCTGCCTGCAGCTGTGTCAGTGAACACAGAACTGCGGACGGTCGACGGCTCGGACTGGCGGGAATGGGACAGCTACGCGACTCGGCCCCCTTTCCACCCGGTCAGTTCCCACTGCTTCCTTCCTTCGAGACGCTCAAAACGGTGGCGAGACCGTCCTCCCGCACGCTTCCTCGCACGCTGGAGGCGTGTCTGTGAGGTAGACAGTAGGGACGAGCCCCGTTCGGGTTCTTCCAGTATACCTCTGGGGAGCGTGAGAGCTGTCGCCTGCACCGAACTCACGGAATGCCACCTGCCCTGAGTCCGTCCTTGTTCTGTCTTCTTGCCTCAACGGGCAAGACACCGCCACGAAGGCCTGTCCGCCGGAGCCCTTTTTCTCTGAACGCGGAGCTCCCGATGGTCCCCGGCAAGGAAGGGCTTAGTCTAGGGCCCTCTGCGCAGCTCTTCTCGTTTTCCACCAGGTCCGTTCCAACTGCTTCCAAGCTTCGAGCGTGTCCACACTGCGGCGAGTCCATCCTGAGCGACACGTCCCTCACACGTTTGAAGCGTTCCTGTGAGGTTGACAGGAGGGACGACCACCGTTCGTGCTCTGCCGAAATACGTTCCGGGCGCCTGAGAGCTGTCAGCGGCGCGTATCTCACAGAGTCCAAACAGCCCATTTTCCGTCCCGGTTCTGTCTCGTTCCTCAACGGGGACGACACTGCCACGAATGGGTGTCTGCCTGCAGCTGTGTCAGTGAACACAGAACTGCGGACGGTCGACGGCTCGACTGGCGGGAATGGGACAGCTACGCGACTCGGCCCCCTTTCCACCCGGTCAGTTCCCACTGCTTCCTTCCTTCGAGACGCTCAAAACGGTGGCGAGACCGTCCTCCCGCACGCTTTCCTCGCACGCTGGAGGCGTGTCTGTGAGGTAGACAGTAGGGACGAGCCCCGTTCGGGTTCTTCCAGTATACCTCTGGGGAGCGTGAGAGCTGTCGCCTGCACCGAACTCACGGAATGCCACCTGCCCTGAGTCCGTCCTTGTTCTGTCTTCTTGCCTCAACGGGCAAGACACCGCCACGAAGGCCTGTCCGCCGGAGCCCTTTTCTCTGAACGCGGAGCTCCCGATGGTCCCCGGCAAGGAAGGGCTTAGTCTAGGGCCCTCTGCGCAGCTCTTCTCGTTTTCCACCAGGTCCGTTCCAACTGCTTCCAAGCTTCGAGCGTGTCCACACTGTGGCGAGTCCATCCTGAGCGACACGTCCCTCACACGTTTGAAGCGTTCCTGTGAGGTTGACAGGAGGACGACCACCGTTCGTGCTCTGCCGAAATACGTTCCGGGCGCCTGAGAGCTGTCAGCGGCGCGTATCTCACAGAGTCCAAACAGCCCATTTTCCGTCCCGGTTCTGTCTCGTTCCTCAACGGGGACGACACTGCCACGAATGGGTGTCTGCCTGCAGCTGTGTCAGTGAACACAGAACTGCGGACGGTCGACGGCTCGGACTGGCGGGAATGGGGACAGCTACGCGACTCGGCCCCCTTTCCACCCGGTCAGTTCCCACTGCTTCCTTCCTTCGAGACGCTCAAAAACGGTGGCGAGACCGTCCTCCCGCACGCTTTCCTCGCACGCTGGAGGCGTGTCTGTGAGGTAGACAGTAGGGACGAGCCCCGTTCGGGTTCTTCCAGTATACCTCTGGGGAGCGTGAGAGCTGTCGCCTGCACCGAACTCACGGAATGCCACCTGCCCTGAGTCCGTCCTTGTTCTGTCTTCTTGCCTCAACGGGCAAGACACCGCCACGAAGGCCTGTCCGCCGGAGCCCTTTTCTCTGAACGCGGAGCTCCCGATGGTCCCCGGCAAGGAAGGGCTTAGTCTAGGGCCCTCTGCGCAGCTCTTCTCGTTTTCCACCAGGTCCGTTCCAACTGCTTCCAAGCTTCGAGCGTGTCCACACTGTGGCGAGTCCATCCTGAGCGACACGTCCCTCACACGTTTGAAGCGTTCCTGTGAGGTTGACAGGAGGACGACCACCGTTCGTGCTCTGCCGAAATACGTTCCGGGCGCCTGAGAGCTGTCAGCGGCGCGTATCTCACAGAGTCCAAACAGCCCATTTTCCGTCCCGGTTCTGTCTCGTTCCTCAACGGGGACGACACTGCCACGAATGGGTGTCTGCCTGCAGCTGTGTCAGTGAACACAGAACTGCGGACGGTCGACGGCTCGGACTGGCGGGAATGGGACAGCTACGCGACTCGGCCCCCTTTCCACCCGGTCAGTTCCCACTGCTTCCTTCCTTCGAGACGCTCAAAACGGTGGCGAGACCGTCCTCCCGCACGCTTTCCTCGCACGCTGGAGGCGTGTCTGTGAGGTAGACAGTAGGGACGAGCCCCGTTCGGGTTCTTCCAGTATACCTCTGGGGAGCGTGAGAGCTGTCGCCTGCACCGAACTCACGGAATGCCACCTGCCCTGAGTCCGTCCTTGTTCTGTCTTCTTGCCTCAACGGGCAAGACACCGCCACGAAGGCCTGTCCGCCGGAGCCCTTTTCTCTGAACGCGGAGCTCCCGATGGTCCCCGGCAAGGAAGGGCTTAGTCTAGGGCCCTCTGCGCAGCTCTTCTCGTTTTCCACCAGGTCCGTTCCAACTGCTTCCAAGCTTCGAGCGTGTCCACACTGCGGCGAGTCCATCCTGAGCGACACGTCCCCTCACACGTTTGAAGCGTTCCTGTGAGGTTGACAGGAGGGACGACCACCGTTCGTGCTCTGCCGAAATACGTTCCGGGCGCCTGAGAGCTGTCAGCGGCGCGTATCTCACAGAGTCCAAACAGCCCATTTTCCGTCCCGGTTCTGTCTCGTTCCTCAACGGGGACGACACTGCCACGAATGGGTGTCTGCCTGCAGCTGTGTCAGTGAACACAGAACTGCGGACGGTCGACGGCTCGGACTGGCGGGAATGGGACAGCTACGCGACTCGGCCCCCTTTCCACCCGGTCAGTTCCCACTGCTTCCTTCTTCGAGACGCTCAAAACGGTGGCGAGACCGTCCTCCCGCACGCTTTCCTCGCACGCTGGAGGCGTGTCTGTGAGGTAGACAGTAGGGACGAGCCCGTTCGGGTTCTTCCAGTATACCTCTGGGGAGCGTGAGAGCTGTCGCCTGCACCGAACTCACGGAATGCCACCTGCCCTGAGTCCGTCCTTGTTCTGTCTTCATGCCTCAACGGGCAAGACACCGCCACGAAGGCCTGTCCGCCGGAGCCCTTTTCTCTGAACGCGGAGCTCCCGATGGTCCCCGGCAAGGAAGGGCTTAGTCTAGGGCCCTCTGCGCAGCTCTTCTCGTTTTCCACCAGGTCCGTTCCAACTGCTTCCAAGCTTCGAGCGTGTCCACACTGTGGCGAGTCCATCCTGAGCGACACGTCCCTCACACGTTTGAAGCGTTCCTGTGAGGTTGACAGGAGGGACGACCACCGTTCGTGCTCTGCCGAAATACGTTCCGGGCGCCTGAGAGCTGTCAGCGGCGCGTATCTCACAGAGTCCAAACAGCCCATTTTCCGTCCCGGTTCTGTCTCGTTCCTCAACGGGGACGACACTGCCACGAATGGGTGTCTGCCTGCAGCTGTGTCAGTGAACACAGAACTGCGGACGGTCGACGGCTCGGACTGGCGGGAATGGGACAGCTACGCGACTCGGCCCCCTTTCCACCCGGTCAGTTCCCACTGCTTCCTTCCTTCGAGACGCTCAAAACGGTGGCGAGACCGTCCTCCCGCACGCTTTCCTCGCACGCTGGAGCGTGTCTGTGAGGTAGACAGTAGGGACGAGCCCGTTCGGGTTCTTCCAGTATACCTCTGGGGAGCGTGAGAGCTGTCGCCTGCACCGAACTCACGGAATGCCACCTGCCCTGAGTCCGTCCTTGTTCTGTCTTCTTGCCTCAACGGGCAAGACACCGCCACGAAGGCCTGTCCGCCGGAGCCCTTTTCTCTGAACGCGGAGCTCCCGATGGTCCCCGGCAAGGAAGGGCTTAGTCTAGGGCCCTCTGCGCAGCTCTTCTCGTTTTCCACCAGGTCCGTTCCAACTGCTTCCAAGCTTCGAGCGTGTCCACACTGTGGCGAGTCCATCCTGAGCGACACGTCCCTCACACGTTTGAAGCGTTCCTGTGAGGTTGACAGGAGGGACGACCACCGTTCGTGCTCTGCCGAAATACGTTCCGGGCGCCTGAGAGCTGTCAGCGGCGCGTATCTCACAGAGTCCAAACAGCCCATTTTCCGTCCCGGTTCTGTCTCGTTCCTCAACGGGGACGACACTGCCACGAATGGGTGTCTGCCTGCAGCTGTGTCAGTGAACACAGAACTGCGGACGGTCGACGGCTCGGACTGGCGGGAATGGGACAGCTACGCGACTCGGCCCCCTTTCCACCCGGTCAGTTCCCACTGCTTCCTTCCTTCGAGACGCTCAAAACGGTGGCGAGACCGTCCTCCCGCACGCTTTCCTCGCACGCTGGAGGCGTGTCTGTGAGGTAGACAGTAGGGACGAGCCCCGTTCGGGTTCTTCCAGTATACCTCTGGGGAGCGTGAGAGCTGTCGCCTGCACCGAACTCACGGAATGCCACCTGCCCTGAGTCCGTCCTTGTTCTGTCTTCTTGCCTCAACGGGCAAGACACCGCCACGAAGGCCTGTCCGCCGGAGCCCTTTTCTCTGAACGCGGAGCTCCCGATGGTCCCCGGCAAGGAAGGGCTTAGTCTAGGGCCCTCTGCGCAGCTCTTCTCGTTTTCCACCAGGTCCGTTCCAACTGCTTCCAAGCTTCGAGCGTGTCCACACTGCGGCGAGTCCATCCTGAGCGACACGTCCCTCACACGTTTGAAGCGTTCCTGTGAGGTTGACAGGAGGGACGACCACCGTTCGTGCTCTGCCGAAATACGTTCCGGGCGCCTGAGAGCTGTCAGCGGCGCGTATCTCACAGAGTCCAAACAGCCCATTTTCCGTCCCGGTTCTGTCTCGTTCCTCAACGGGGACGACACTGCCACGAATGGGTGTCTGCCTGCAGCTGTGTCAGTGAACACAGAACTGCGGACGGTCGACGGCTCGGACTGGCGGGAATGGGACAGCTACGCGACTCGGCCCCCTTTCCACCCGGTCAGTTCCCACTGCTTCCTTCCTTCGAGACGCTCAAAACGGTGGCGAGACCGTCCTCCCGCACGCTTTCCTCGCACGCTGGAGGCGTGTCTGTGAGGTAGACAGTAGGGACGAGCCCCGTTCGGGTTCTTCCAGTATACCTCTGGGGAGCGTGAGAGCTGTCGCCTGCACCGAACTCACGGAATGCCACCTGCCCTGAGTCCGTCCTTGTTCTGTCTTCTTGCCTCAACGGGCAAGACACCGCCACGAAGGCCTGTCCGCCGGAGCCCTTTTCTCTGAACGCGGAGCTCCCGATGGTCCCCGGCAAGGAAGGGCTTAGTCTAGGGCCCTCTGCGCAGCTCTTCTCGTTTTCCACCAGGTCCGTTCCAACTGCTTCCAAGCTTCGAGCGTGTCCACACTGTGGCGAGTCCATCCTGAGCGACACGTCCCTCACACGTTTGAAGCGTTCCTGTGAGGTTGACAGGAGGGACGACCACCGTTCGTGCTCTGCCGAAATACGTTCCGGGCGCCTGAGAGCTGTCAGCGGCGCGTATCTCACAGAGTCCAAACAGCCCATTTTCCGTCCCGGTTCTGTCTCGTTCCTCAACGGGGACGACACTGCCACGAATGGGTGTCTGCCTGCAGCTGTGTCAGTGAACACAGAACTGCGGACGGTCGACGGCTCGGACTGGCGGGAATGGGACAGCTACGCGACTCGGCCCCCTTTCCACCCGGTCAGTTCCCACTGCTTCCTTCCTTCGAGACGCTCAAAACGGTGGCGAGACCGTCCTCCCGCACGCTTTCCTCGCACGCTGGAGGCGTGTCTGTGAGGTAGACAGTAGGGACGAGCCCCGTTCGGGTTCTTCCAGTATACCTCTGGGGAGCGTGAGAGCTGTCGCCTGCACCGAACTCACGGAATGCCACCTGCCCTGAGTCCGTCCTTGTTCTGTCTTCTTGCCTCAACGGGCAAGACACCGCCACGAAGGCCTGTCCGCCGGAGCCCTTTTCTCTGAACGCGGAGCTCCCGATGGTCCCCGGCAAGGAAGGGCTTAGTCTAGGGCCCTCTGCGCAGCTCTTCTCGTTTTCCACCAGGTCCGTTCCAACTGCTTCCAAGCTTCGAGCGTGTCCACACTGTGGCGAGTCCATCCTGAGCGACACGTCCCTCACACGTTTGAAGCGTTCCTGTGAGGTTGACAGGAGGGACGACCACCGTTCGTGCTCTGCCGAAATACGTTCCGGGCGCCTGAGAGCTGTCAGCGGCGCGTATCTCACAGAGTCCAAACAGCCCATTTTCCGTCCCGGTTCTGTCTCGTTCCTCAACGGGGACGACACTGCCACGAATGGGTGTCTGCCTGCAGCTGTGTCAGTGAACACAGAACTGCGGACGGTCGACGGCTCGGACTGGCGGGAATGGGACAGCTACGCGACTCGGCCCCCTTTCCACCCGGTCAGTTCCCACTGCTTCCTTCCTTCGAGACGCTCAAAACGGTGGCGAGACCGTCCTCCCGCACGCTTTCCTCGCACGCTGGAGGCGTCTCTGTGAGGTAGACAGTAGGGACGAGCCCCGTTCGGGTTCTTCCAGTATACCTCTGGGGAGCGTGAGAGCTGTCGCCTGCACCGAACTCACGGAATGCCACCTGCCCTGAGTCCGTCCTTGTTCTGTCTTCTTGCCTCAACGGGCAAGACACCGCCACGAAGGCCTGTCCGCCGGAGCCCTTTTCTCTGAACGCGGAGCTCCCGATGGTCCCCGGCAAGGAAGGGCTTAGTCTAGGGCCCTCTGCGCAGCTCTTCTCGTTTTCCACCAGGTCCGTTCCAACTGCTTCCAAGCTTCGAGCGTGTCCACACTGTGGCGAGTCCATCCTGAGCGACACGTCCCTCACACGTTTGAAGCGTTCCTGTGAGGTTGACAGGAGGGACGACCACCGTTCGTGCTCTGCCGAAATACGTTCCGGGCGCCTGAGAGCTGTCAGCGGCGCGTATCTCACAGAGTCCAAACAGCCCATTTTCCGTCCCGGTTCTGTCTCGTTCCTCAACGGGGACGACACTGCCACGAATGGGTGTCTGCCTGCAGCTGTGTCAGTGAACACAGAACTGCGGACGGTCGACGGCTCGGACTGGCGGGAATGGGACAGCTACGCGACTCGGCCCCCTTTCCACCCGGTCAGTTCCCACTGCTTCCTTCCTTCGAGACGCTCAAAACGGTGGCGAGACCGTCCTCCCGCACGCTTTCCTCGCACGCTGGAGGCGTCTCTGTGAGGTAGACAGTAGGGACGAGCCCCGTTCGGGTTCTTCCAGTATACCTCTGGGGAGCGTGAGAGCTGTCGCCTGCACCGAACTCACGGAATGCCACCTGCCCTGAGTCCGTCCTTGTTCTGTCTTCTTGCCTCAACGGGCAAGACACCGCCACGAAGGCCTGTCCGCCGGAGCCCTTTTCTCTGAACGCGGAGCTCCCGATGGTCCCCGGCAAGGAAGGGCTTAGTCTAGGGCCCTCTGCGCAGCTCTTCTCGTTTTCCACCAGGTCCGTTCCAACTGCTTCCAAGCTTCGAGCGTGTCCACACTGTGGCGAGTCCATCCTGAGCGACACGTCCCTCACACGTTTGAAGCGTTCCTGTGAGGTTGACAGGAGGGACGACCACCGTTCGTGCTCTGCCGAAATACGTTCCGGGCGCCTGAGAGCTGTCAGCGGCGCGTATCTCACAGAGTCCAAACAGCCCATTTTCCGTCCCGGTTCTGTCTCGTTCCTCAACGGGGACGACACTGCCACGAATGGGTGTCTGCCTGCAGCTGTGTCAGTGAACACAGAACTGCGGACGGTCGACGGCTCGGACTGGCGGGAATGGGACAGCTACGCGACTCGGCCCCCTTTCCACCCGGTCAGTTCCCACTGCTTCCTTCCTTCGAGACGCTCAAAACGGTGGCGAGACCGTCCTCCCGCACGCTTTCCTCGCACGCTGGAGGCGTCTCTGTGAGGTAGACAGTAGGGACGAGCCCCGTTCGGGTTCTTCCAGTATACCTCTGGGGAGCGTGAGAGCTGTCGCCTGCACCGAACTCACGGAATGCCACCTGCCCTGAGTCCGTCCTTGTTCTGTCTTCTTGCCTCAACGGGCAAGACACCGCCACGAAGGCCTGTCCGCCGGAGCCCTTTTCTCTGAACGCGGAGCTCCCGATGGTCCCCGGCAAGGAAGGGCTTAGTCTAGGGCCCTCTGCGCAGCTCTTCTCGTTTTCCACCAGGTCCGTTCCAACTGCTTCCAAGCTTCGAGCGTGTCCACACTGTGGCGAGTCCATCCTGAGCGACACGTCCCTCACACGTTTGAAGCGTTCCTGTGAGGTTGACAGGAGGGACGACCACCGTTCGTGCTCTGCCGAAATACGTTCCGGGCGCCTGAGAGCTGTCAGCGGCGCGTATCTCACAGAGTCCAAACAGCCCATTTTCCGTCCCGGTTCTGTCTCGTTCCTCAACGGGGACGACACTGCCACGAATGGGTGTCTGCCTGCAGCTGTGTCAGTGAACACAGAACTGCGGACGGTCGACGGCTCGGACTGGCGGGAATGGGACAGCTACGCGACTCGGCCCCCTTTCCACCCGGTCAGTTCCCACTGCTTCCTTCCTTCGAGACGCTCAAAACGGTGGCGAGACCGTCCTCCCGCACGCTTTCCTCGCACGCTGGAGGCGTGTCTGTGAGGTAGACAGTAGGGACGAGCCCCGTTCGGGTTCTTCCAGTATACCTCTGGGGAGCGTGAGAGCTGTCGCCTGCACCGAACTCACGGAATGCCACCTGCCCTGAGTCCGTCCTTGTTCTGTCTTCTTGCCTCAACGGGCAAGACACCGCCACGAAGGCCTGTCCGCCGGAGCCCTTTTCTCTGAACGCGGAGCTCCCGATGGTCCCCGGCAAGGAAGGGCTTAGTCTAGGGCCCTCTGCGCAGCTCTTCTCGTTTTCCACCAGGTCCGTTCCAACTGCTTCCAAGCTTCGAGCGTGTCCACACTGTGGCGAGTCCATCCTGAGCGACACGTCCCTCACACGTTTGAAGCGTTCCTGTGAGGTTGACAGGAGGGACGACCACCGTTCGTGCTCTGCCGAAATACGTTCCGGGCGCCTGAGAGCTGTCAGCGGCGCGTATCTCACAGAGTCCAAACAGCCCATTTTCCGTCCCGGTTCTGTCTCGTTCCTCAACGGGGACGACACTGCCACGAATGGGTGTCTGCCTGCAGCTGTGTCAGTGAACACAGAACTGCGGACGGTCGACGGCTCGGACTGGCGGGAATGGGACAGCTACGCGACTCGGCCCCCTTTCCACCCGGTCAGTTCCCACTGCTTCCTTCCTTCGAGACGCTCAAAACGGTGGCGAGACCGTCCTCCCGCACGCTTTCCTCGCACGCTGGAGGCGTGTCTGTGAGGTAGACAGTAGGGACGAGCCCCGTTCGGGTTCTTCCAGTATACCTCTGGGGAGCGTGAGAGCTGTCGCCTGCACCGAACTCACGGAATGCCACCTGCCCTGAGTCCGTCCTTGTTCTGTCTTCTTGCCTCAACGGGCAAGACACCGCCACGAAGGCCTGTCCGCCGGAGCCCTTTTCTCTGAACGCGGAGCTCCCGATGGTCCCCGGCAAGGAAGGGCTTAGTCTAGGGCCCTCTGCGCAGCTCTTCTCGTTTTCCACCAGGTCCGTTCCAACTGCTTCCAAGCTTCGAGCGTGTCCACACTGTGGCGAGTCCATCCTGAGCGACACGTCCCTCACACGTTTGAAGCGTTCCTGTGAGGTTGACAGGAGGGACGACCACCGTTCGTGCTCTGCCGAAATACGTTCCGGGCGCCTGAGAGCTGTCAGCGGCGCGTATCTCACAGAGTCCAAACAGCCCATTTTCCGTCCCGGTTCTGTCTCGTTCCTCAACGGGGACGACACTGCCACGAATGGGTGTCTGCCTGCAGCTGTGTCAGTGAACACAGAACTGCGGACGGTCGACGGCTCGGACTGGCGGGAATGGGACAGCTACGCGACTCGGCCCCCTTTCCACCCGGTCAGTTCCCACTGCTTCCTTCCTTCGAGACGCTCAAAACGGTGGCGAGACCGTCCTCCCGCACGCTTTCCTCGCACGCTGGAGGCGTCTCTGTGAGGTAGACAGTAGGGACGAGCCCCGTTCGGGTTCTTCCAGTATACCTCTGGGGAGCGTGAGAGCTGTCGCCTGCACCGAACTCACGGAATGCCACCTGCCCTGAGTCCGTCCTTGTTCTGTCTTCTTGCCTCAACGGGCAAGACACCGCCACGAAGGCCTGTCCGCCGGAGCCCTTTTCTCTGAACGCGGAGCTCCCGATGGTCCCCGGCAAGGAAGGGCTTAGTCTAGGGCCCTCTGCGCAGCTCTTCTCGTTTTCCACCAGGTCCGTTCCAACTGCTTCCAAGCTTCGAGCGTGTCCACACTGTGGCGAGTCCATCCTGAGCGACACGTCCCTCACACGTTTGAAGCGTTCCTGTGAGGTTGACAGGAGGGACGACCACCGTTCGTGCTCTGCCGAAATACGTTCCGGGCGCCTGAGAGCTGTCAGCGGCGCGTATCTCACAGAGTCCAAACAGCCCATTTTCCGTCCCGGTTCTGTCTCGTTCCTCAACGGGGACGACACTGCCACGAATGGGTGTCTGCCTGCAGCTGTGTCAGTGAACACAGAACTGCGGACGGTCGACGGCTCGGACTGGCGGGAATGGGACAGCTACGCGACTCGGCCCCCTTTCCACCCGGTCAGTTCCCACTGCTTCCTTCCTTCGAGACGCTCAAAACGGTGGCGAGACCGTCCTCCCGCACGCTTTCCTCGCACGCTGGAGGCGTCTCTGTGAGGTAGACAGTAGGGACGAGCCCCGTTCGGGTTCTTCCAGTATACCTCTGGGGAGCGTGAGAGCTGTCGCCTGCACCGAACTCACGGAATGCCACCTGCCCTGAGTCCGTCCTTGTTCTGTCTTCTTGCCTCAACGGGCAAGACACCGCCACGAAGGCCTGTCCGCCGGAGCCCTTTTCTCTGAACGCGGAGCTCCCGATGGTCCCCGGCAAGGAAGGGCTTAGTCTAGGGCCCTCTGCGCAGCTCTTCTCGTTTTCCACCAGGTCCGTTCCAACTGCTTCCAAGCTTCGAGCGTGTCCACACTGTGGCGAGTCCATCCTGAGCGACACGTCCCTCACACGTTTGAAGCGTTCCTGTGAGGTTGACAGGAGGGACGACCACCGTTCGTGCTCTGCCGAAATACGTTCCGGGCGCCTGAGAGCTGTCAGCGGCGCGTATCTCACAGAGTCCAAACAGCCCATTTTCCGTCCCGGTTCTGTCTCGTTCCTCAACGGGGACGACACTGCCACGAATGGGTGTCTGCCTGCAGCTGTGTCAGTGAACACAGAACTGCGGACGGTCGACGGCTCGGACTGGCGGGAATGGGACAGCTACGCGACTCGGCCCCCTTTCCACCCGGTCAGTTCCCACTGCTTCCTTCCTTCGAGACGCTCAAAACGGTGGCGAGACCGTCCTCCCGCACGCTTTCCTCGCACGCTGGAGGCGTCTCTGTGAGGTAGACAGTAGGGACGAGCCCCGTTCGGGTTCTTCCAGTATACCTCTGGGGAGCGTGAGAGCTGTCGCCTGCACCGAACTCACGGAATGCCACCTGCCCTGAGTCCGTCCTTGTTCTGTCTTCTTGCCTCAACGGGCAAGACACCGCCACGAAGGCCTGTCCGCCGGAGCCCTTTTCTCTGAACGCGGAGCTCCCGATGGTCCCCGGCAAGGAAGGGCTTAGTCTAGGGCCCTCTGCGCAGCTCTTCTCGTTTTCCACCAGGTCCGTTCCAACTGCTTCCAAGCTTCGAGCGTGTCCACACTGTGGCGAGTCCATCCTGAGCGACACGTCCCTCACACGTTTGAAGCGTTCCTGTGAGGTTGACAGGAGGGACGACCACCGTTCGTGCTCTGCCGAAATACGTTCCGGGCGCCTGAGAGCTGTCAGCGGCGCGTATCTCACAGAGTCCAAACAGCCCATTTTCCGTCCCGGTTCTGTCTCGTTCCTCAACGGGGACGACACTGCCACGAATGGGTGTCTGCCTGCAGCTGTGTCAGTGAACACAGAACTGCGGACGGTCGACGGCTCGGACTGGCGGGAATGGGACAGCTACGCGACTCGGCCCCCTTTCCACCCGGTCAGTTCCCACTGCTTCCTTCCTTCGAGACGCTCAAAACGGTGGCGAGACCGTCCTCCCGCACGCTTTCCTCGCACGCTGGAGGCGTCTCTGTGAGGTAGACAGTAGGGACGAGCCCCGTTCGGGTTCTTCCAGTATACCTCTGGGGAGCGTGAGAGCTGTCGCCTGCACCGAACTCACGGAATGCCACCTGCCCTGAGTCCGTCCTTGTTCTGTCTTCTTGCCTCAACGGGCAAGACACCGCCACGAAGGCCTGTCCGCCGGAGCCCTTTTCTCTGAACGCGGAGCTCCCGATGGTCCCCGGCAAGGAAGGGCTTAGTCTAGGGCCCTCTGCGCAGCTCTTCTCGTTTTCCACCAGGTCCGTTCCAACTGCTTCCAAGCTTCGAGCGTGTCCACACTGTGGCGAGTCCATCCTGAGCGACACGTCCCTCACACGTTTGAAGCGTTCCTGTGAGGTTGACAGGAGGGACGACCACCGTTCGTGCTCTGCCGAAATACGTTCCGGGCGCCTGAGAGCTGTCAGCGGCGCGTATCTCACAGAGTCCAAACAGCCCATTTTCCGTCCCGGTTCTGTCTCGTTCCTCAACGGGGACGACACTGCCACGAATGGGTGTCTGCCTGCAGCTGTGTCAGTGAACACAGAACTGCGGACGGTCGACGGCTCGGACTGGCGGGAATGGGACAGCTACGCGACTCGGCCCCCTTTCCACCCGGTCAGTTCCCACTGCTTCCTTCCTTCGAGACGCTCAAAACGGTGGCGAGACCGTCCTCCCGCACGCTTTCCTCGCACGCTGGAGGCGTCTCTGTGAGGTAGACAGTAGGGACGAGCCCCGTTCGGGTTCTTCCAGTATACCTCTGGGGAGCGTGAGAGCTGTCGCCTGCACCGAACTCACGGAATGCCACCTGCCCTGAGTCCGTCCTTGTTCTGTCTTCTTGCCTCAACGGGCAAGACACCGCCACGAAGGCCTGTCCGCCGGAGCCCTTTTCTCTGAACGCGGAGCTCCCGATGGTCCCCGGCAAGGAAGGGCTTAGTCTAGGGCCCTCTGCGCAGCTCTTCTCGTTTTCCACCAGGTCCGTTCCAACTGCTTCCAAGCTTCGAGCGTGTCCACACTGTGGCGAGTCCATCCTGAGCGACACGTCCCTCACACGTTTGAAGCGTTCCTGTGAGGTTGACAGGAGGGACGACCACCGTTCGTGCTCTGCCGAAATACGTTCCGGGCGCCTGAGAGCTGTCAGCGGCGCGTATCTCACAGAGTCCAAACAGCCCATTTTCCGTCCCGGTTCTGTCTCGTTCCTCAACGGGGACGACACTGCCACGAATGGGTGTCTGCCTGCAGCTGTGTCAGTGAACACAGAACTGCGGACGGTCGACGGCTCGGACTGGCGGGAATGGGACAGCTACGCGACTCGGCCCCCTTTCCACCCGGTCAGTTCCCACTGCTTCCTTCCTTCGAGACGCTCAAAACGGTGGCGAGACCGTCCTCCCGCGCACGCTTTCCTCGCACGCTGGAGGCGTCTCTGTGAGGTAGACAGTAGGGACGAGCCCCGTTCGGGTTCTTCCAGTATACCTCTGGGGAGCGTGAGAGCTGTCGCCTGCACCGAACTCACGGAATGCCACCTGCCCTGAGTCCGTCCTTGTTCTGTCTTCTTGCCTCAACGGGCAAGACACCGCCACGAAGGCCTGTCCGCCGGAGGCCTTTTCACTGAACGCGGAGCTCCCGATGGTCCCCGGCAAGGAAGGGCTTAGTCTAGGGCCCTCTGCGCAGCTCTTCTCGTTTTCCACCAGGTCCGTTCCAACTGCTTCCAAGCTTCGAGCGTGTCCACACTGTGGCGAGTCCATCCTGAGCGACACGTCCCTCACACGTTTGAAGCGTTCCTGTGAGGTTGACAGGAGGGACGACCACCGTTCGTGCTCTGCCGAAATACGTTCCGGGCGCCTGAGAGCTGTCAGCGGCGCGTATCTCACAGAGTCCAAACAGCCCATTTTCCGTCCCGGTTCTGTCTCGTTCCTCAACGGGGACGACACTGCCACGAATGGGTGTCTGCCTGCAGCTGTGTCAGTGAACACAGAACTGCGGACGGTCGACGGCTCGGACTGGCGGGAATGGGACAGCTACGCGACTCGGCCCCCTTTCCACCCGGTCAGTTCCCACTGCTTCCTTCCTTCGAGACGCTCAAAACGGTGGCGAGACCGTCCTCCCGCACGCTTTCCTCGCACGCTGGAGGCGTCTCTGTGAGGTAGACAGTAGGGACGAGCCCCGTTCGGGTTCTTCCAGTATACCTCTGGGGAGCGTGAGAGCTGTCGCCTGCACCGAACTCACGGAATGCCACCTGCCCTGAGTCCGTCCTTGTTCTGTCTTCTTGCCTCAACGGGCAAGACACCGCCACGAAGGCCTGTCCGCCGGAGCCCTTTTCTCTGAACGCGGAGCTCCCGATGGTCCCCGGCAAGGAAGGGCTTAGTCTAGGGCCCTCTGCGCAGCTCTTCTCGTTTTCCACCAGGTCCGTTCCAACTGCTTCCAAGCTTCGAGCGTGTCCACACTGTGGCGAGTCCATCCTGAGCGACACGTCCCTCACACGTTTGAAGCGTTCCTGTGAGGTTGACAGGAGGGACGACCACCGTTCGTGCTCTGCCGAAATACGTTCCGGGCGCCTGAGAGCTGTCAGCGGCGCGTATCTCACAGAGTCCAAACAGCCCATTTTCCGTCCCGGTTCTGTCTCGTTCCTCAACGGGGACGACACTGCCACGAATGGGTGTCTGCCTGCAGCTGTGTCAGTGAACACAGAACTGCGGACGGTCGACGGCTCGGACTGGCGGGAATGGGACAGCTACGCGACTCGGCCCCCTTTCCACCCGGTCAGTTCCCACTGCTTCCTTCCTTCGAGACGCTCAAAACGGTGGCGAGACCGTCCTCCCGCGCACGCTTTCCTCGCACGCTGGAGGCGTCTCTGTGAGGTAGACAGTAGGGACGAGCCCCGTTCGGGTTCTTCCAGTATACCTCTGGGGAGCGTGAGAGCTGTCGCCTGCACCGAACTCACGGAATGCCACCTGCCCTGAGTCCGTCCTTGTTCTGTCTTCTTGCCTCAACGGGCAAGACACCGCCACGAAGGCCTGTCCGCCGGAGCCCTTTTCTCTGAACGCGGAGCTCCCGATGGTCCCCGGCAAGGAAGGGCTTAGTCTAGGGCCCTCTGCGCAGCTCTTCTCGTTTTCCACCAGGTCCGTTCCAACTGCTTCCAAGCTTCGAGCGTGTCCACACTGTGGCGAGTCCATCCTGAGCGACACGTCCCTCACACGTTTGAAGCGTTCCTGTGAGGTTGACAGGAGGGACGACCACCGTTCGTGCTCTGCCGAAATACGTTCCGGGCGCCTGAGAGCTGTCAGCGGCGCGTATCTCACAGAGTCCAAACAGCCCATTTTCCGTCCCGGTTCTGTCTCGTTCCTCAACGGGGACGACACTGCCACGAATGGGTGTCTGCCTGCAGCTGTGTCAGTGAACACAGAACTGCGGACGGTCGACGGCTCGGACTGGCGGGAATGGGACAGCTACGCGACTCGGCCCCCTTTCCACCCGGTCAGTTCCCACTGCTTCCTTCCTTCGAGACGCTCAAAACGGTGGCGAGACCGTCCTCCCGCACGCTTTCCTCGCACGCTGGAGGCGTCTCTGTGAGGTAGACAGTAGGGACGAGCCCCGTTCGGGTTCTTCCAGTATACCTCTGGGGAGCGTGAGAGCTGTCGCCTGCACCGAACTCACGGAATGCCACCTGCCCTGAGTCCGTCCTTGTTCTGTCTTCTTGCCTCAACGGGCAAGACACCGCCACGAAGGCCTGTCCGCCGGAGCCCTTTTCTCTGAACGCGGAGCTCCCGATGGTCCCCGGCAAGGAAGGGCTTAGTCTAGGGCCCTCTGCGCAGCTCTTCTCGTTTTCCACCAGGTCCGTTCCAACTGCTTCCAAGCTTCGAGCGTGTCCACACTGTGGCGAGTCCATCCTGAGCGACACGTCCCTCACACGTTTGAAGCGTTCCTGTGAGGTTGACAGGAGGGACGACCACCGTTCGTGCTCTGCCGAAATACGTTCCGGGCGCCTGAGAGCTGTCAGCGGCGCGTATCTCACAGAGTCCAAACAGCCCATTTTCCGTCCCGGTTCTGTCTCGTTCCTCAACGGGGACGACACTGCCACGAATGGGTGTCTGCCTGCAGCTGTGTCAGTGAACACAGAACTGCGGACGGTCGACGGCTCGGACTGGCGGGAATGGGACAGCTACGCGACTCGGCCCCCTTTCCACCCGGTCAGTTCCCACTGCTTCCTTCCTTCGAGACGCTCAAAACGGTGGCGAGACCGTCCTCCCGCACGCTTTCCTCGCACGCTGGAGGCGTCTCTGTGAGGTAGACAGTAGGGACGAGCCCCGTTCGGGTTCTTCCAGTATACCTCTGGGGAGCGTGAGAGCTGTCGCCTGCACCGAACTCACGGAATGCCACCTGCCCTGAGTCCGTCCTTGTTCTGTCTTCTTGCCTCAACGGGCAAGACACCGCCACGAAGGCCTGTCCGCCGGAGCCCTTTTCTCTGAACGCGGAGCTCCCGATGGTCCCCGGCAAGGAAGGGCTTAGTCTAGGGCCCTCTGCGCAGCTCTTCTCGTTTTCCACCAGGTCCGTTCCAACTGCTTCCAAGCTTCGAGCGTGTCCACACTGTGGCGAGTCCATCCTGAGCGACACGTCCCTCACACGTTTGAAGCGTTCCTGTGAGGTTGACAGGAGGGACGACCACCGTTCGTGCTCTGCCGAAATACGTTCCGGGCGCCTGAGAGCTGTCAGCGGCGCGTATCTCACAGAGTCCAAACAGCCCATTTTCCGTCCCGGTTCTGTCTCGTTCCTCAACGGGGACGACACTGCCACGAATGGGTGTCTGCCTGCAGCTGTGTCAGTGAACACAGAACTGCGGACGGTCGACGGCTCGGACTGGCGGGAATGGGACAGCTACGCGACTCGGCCCCCTTTCCACCCGGTCAGTTCCCACTGCTTCCTTCCTTCGAGACGCTCAAAACGGTGGCGAGACCGTCCTCCCGCACGCTTTCCT
Source organism: Martes martes (assembly GCF_963455335.1). Classification (NCBI taxonomy): domain Eukaryota; kingdom Metazoa; phylum Chordata; class Mammalia; order Carnivora; family Mustelidae; genus Martes; species Martes martes. The sequence continues at coordinate 18,196 of NW_027666492.1, forward strand.
CGCACGCTGGAGGCGTCTCTGTGAGGTAGACAGTAGGGACGAGCCCCGTTCGGGTTCTTCCAGTATACCTCTGGGGAGCGTGAGAGCTGTCGCCTGCACCGAACTCACGGAATGCCACCTGCCCTGAGTCCGTCCTTGTTCTGTCTTCTTGCCTCAACGGGCAAGACACCGCCACGAAGGCCTGTCCGCCGGAGCCCTTTTCTCTGAACGCGGAGCTCCCGATGGTCCCCGGCAAGGAAGGGCTTAGTCTAGGGCCCTCTGCGCAGCTCTTCTCGTTTTCCACCAGGTCCGTTCCAACTGCTTCCAAGCTTCGAGCGTGTCCACACTGCGGCGAGTCCATCCTGAGCGACACGTCCCTCACACGTTTGAAGCGTTCCTGTGAGGTTGACAGGAGGGACGACCACCGTTCGTGCTCTGCCGAAATACGTTCCGGGCGCCTGAGAGCTGTCAGCGGCGCGTATCTCACAGAGTCCAAACAGCCCATTTTCCGTCCCGGTTCTGTCTCGTTCCTCAACGGGGACGACACTGCCACGAATGGGTGTCTGCCTGCAGCTGTGTCAGTGAACACAGAACTGCGGACGGTCGACGGCTCGGACTGGCGGGAATGGGACAGCTACGCGACTCGGCCCCCTTTCCACCCGGTCAGTTCCCACTGCTTCCTTCCTTCGAGACGCTCAAAACGGTGGCGAGACCGTCCTCCCGCACGCTTTCCTCGCACGCTGGAGGCGTCTCTGTGAGGTAGACAGTAGGGACGAGCCCCGTTCGGGTTCTTCCAGTATACCTCTGGGGAGCGTGAGAGCTGTCGCCTGCACCGAACTCACGGAATGCCACCTGCCCTGAGTCCGTCCTTGTTCTGTCTTCTTGCCTCAACGGGCAAGACACCGCCACGAAGGCCTGTCCGCCGGAGCCCTTTTCTCTGAACGCGGAGCTCCCGATGGTCCCCGGCAAGGAAGGGCTTAGTCTAGGGCCCTCTGCGCAGCTCTTCTCGTTTTCCACCAGGTCCGTTCCAACTGCTTCCAAGCTTCGAGCGTGTCCACACTGTGGCGAGTCCATCCTGAGCGACACGTCCCTCACACGTTTGAAGCGTTCCTGTGAGGTTGACAGGAGGGACGACCACCGTTCGTGCTCTGCCGAAATACGTTCCGGGCGCCTGAGAGCTGTCAGCGGCGCGTATCTCACAGAGTCCAAACAGCCCATTTTCCGTCCCGGTTCTGTCTCGTTCCTCAACGGGGACGACACTGCCACGAATGGGTGTCTGCCTGCAGCTGTGTCAGTGAACACAGAACTGCGGACGGTCGACGGCTCGGACTGGCGGGAATGGGACAGCTACGCGACTCGGCCCCCTTTCCACCCGGTCAGTTCCCACTGCTTCCTTCCTTCGAGACGCTCAAAACGGTGGCGAGACCGTCCTCCCGCGCACGCTTTCCTCGCACGCTGGAGGCGTCTCTGTGAGGTAGACAGTAGGGACGAGCCCCGTTCGGGTTCTTCCAGTATACCTCTGGGGAGCGTGAGAGCTGTCGCCTGCACCGAACTCACGGAATGCCACCTGCCCTGAGTCCGTCCTTGTTCTGTCTTCTTGCCTCAACGGGCAAGACACCGCCACGAAGGCCTGTCCGCCGGAGTCCTTTTCACTGAACGCGGAGCTCCCGATGGTCCCCGGCAAGGAAGGGCTTAGTCTAGGGCCCTCTGCGCAGCTCTTCTCGTTTTCCACCAGGTCCGTTCCAACTGCTTCCAAGCTTCGAGCGTGTCCACACTGTGGCGAGTCCATCCTGAGCGACACGTCCCTCACACGTTTGAAGCGTTCCTGTGAGGTTGACAGGAGGGACGACCACCGTTCGTGCTCTGCCGAAATACGTTCCGGGCGCCTGAGAGCTGTCAGCGGCGCGTATCTCACAGAGTCCAAACAGCCCATTTTCCGTCCCGGTTCTGTCTCGTTCCTCAACGGGGACGACACTGCCACGAATGGGTGTCTGCCTGCAGCTGTGTCAGTGAACACAGAACTGCGGACGGTCGACGGCTCGGACTGGCGGGAATGGGACAGCTACGCGACTCGGCCCCCTTTCCACCCGGTCAGTTCCCACTGCTTCCTTCCTTCGAGACGCTCAAAACGGTGGCGAGACCGTCCTCCCGCACGCTTTCCTCGCACGCTGGAGGCGTCTCTGTGAGGTAGACAGTAGGGACGAGCCCCGTTCGGGTTCTTCCAGTATACCTCTGGGGAGCGTGAGAGCTGTCGCCTGCACCGAACTCACGGAATGCCACCTGCCCTGAGTCCGTCCTTGTTCTGTCTTCTTGCCTCAACGGGCAAGACACCGCCACGAAGGCCTGTCCGCCGGAGCCCTTTTCTCTGAACGCGGAGCTCCCGATGGTCCCCGGCAAGGAAGGGCTTAGTCTAGGGCCCTCTGCGCAGCTCTTCTCGTTTTCCACCAGGTCCGTTCCAACTGCTTCCAAGCTTCGAGCGTGTCCACACTGTGGCGAGTCCATCCTGAGCGACACGTCCCTCACACGTTTGAAGCGTTCCTGTGAGGTTGACAGGAGGGACGACCACCGTTCGTGCTCTGCCGAAATACGTTCCGGGCGCCTGAGAGCTGTCAGCGGCGCGTATCTCACAGAGTCCAAACAGCCCATTTTCCGTCCCGGTTCTGTCTCGTTCCTCAACGGGGACGACACTGCCACGAATGGGTGTCTGCCTGCAGCTGTGTCAGTGAACACAGAACTGCGGACGGTCGACGGCTCGGACTGGCGGGAATGGGACAGCTACGCGACTCGGCCCCCTTTCCACCCGGTCAGTTCCCACTGCTTCCTTCCTTCGAGACGCTCAAAACGGTGGCGAGACCGTCCTCCCGCGCACGCTTTCCTCGCACGCTGGAGGCGTCTCTGTGAGGTAGACAGTAGGGACGAGCCCCGTTCGGGTTCTTCCAGTATACCTCTGGGGAGCGTGAGAGCTGTCGCCTGCACCGAACTCACGGAATGCCACCTGCCCTGAGTCCGTCCTTGTTCTGTCTTCTTGCCTCAACGGGCAAGACACCGCCACGAAGGCCTGTCCGCCGGAGCCCTTTTCTCTGAACGCGGAGCTCCCGATGGTCCCCGGCAAGGAAGGGCTTAGTCTAGGGCCCTCTGCGCAGCTCTTCTCGTTTTCCACCAGGTCCGTTCCAACTGCTTCCAAGCTTCGAGCGTGTCCACACTGTGGCGAGTCCATCCTGAGCGACACGTCCCTCACACGTTTGAAGCGTTCCTGTGAGGTTGACAGGAGGGACGACCACCGTTCGTGCTCTGCCGAAATACGTTCCGGGCGCCTGAGAGCTGTCAGCGGCGCGTATCTCACAGAGTCCAAACAGCCCATTTTCCGTCCCGGTTCTGTCTCGTTCCTCAACGGGGACGACACTGCCACGAATGGGTGTCTGCCTGCAGCTGTGTCAGTGAACACAGAACTGCGGACGGTCGACGGCTCGGACTGGCGGGAATGGGACAGCTACGCGACTCGGCCCCCTTTCCACCCGGTCAGTTCCCACTGCTTCCTTCCTTCGAGACGCTCAAAACGGTGGCGAGACCGTCCTCCCGCACGCTTTCCTCGCACGCTGGAGGCGTCTCTGTGAGGTAGACAGTAGGGACGAGCCCCGTTCGGGTTCTTCCAGTATACCTCTGGGGAGCGTGAGAGCTGTCGCCTGCACCGAACTCACGGAATGCCACCTGCCCTGAGTCCGTCCTTGTTCTGTCTTCTTGCCTCAACGGGCAAGACACCGCCACGAAGGCCTGTCCGCCGGAGCCCTTTTCTCTGAACGCGGAGCTCCCGATGGTCCCCGGCAAGGAAGGGCTTAGTCTAGGGCCCTCTGCGCAGCTCTTCTCGTTTTCCACCAGGTCCGTTCCAACTGCTTCCAAGCTTCGAGCGTGTCCACACTGTGGCGAGTCCATCCTGAGCGACACGTCCCTCACACGTTTGAAGCGTTCCTGTGAGGTTGACAGGAGGGACGACCACCGTTCGTGCTCTGCCGAAATACGTTCCGGGCGCCTGAGAGCTGTCAGCGGCGCGTATCTCACAGAGTCCAAACAGCCCATTTTCCGTCCCGGTTCTGTCTCGTTCCTCAACGGGGACGACACTGCCACGAATGGGTGTCTGCCTGCAGCTGTGTCAGTGAACACAGAACTGCGGACGGTCGACGGCTCGGACTGGCGGGAATGGGACAGCTACGCGACTCGGCCCCCTTTCCACCCGGTCAGTTCCCACTGCTTCCTTCCTTCGAGACGCTCAAAACGGTGGCGAGACCGTCCTCCCGCACGCTTTCCTCGCACGCTGGAGGCGTCTCTGTGAGGTAGACAGTAGGGACGAGCCCCGTTCGGGTTCTTCCAGTATACCTCTGGGGAGCGTGAGAGCTGTCGCCTGCACCGAACTCACGGAATGCCACCTGCCCTGAGTCCGTCCTTGTTCTGTCTTCTTGCCTCAACGGGCAAGACACCGCCACGAAGGCCTGTCCGCCGGAGCCCTTTTCTCTGAACGCGGAGCTCCCGATGGTCCCCGGCAAGGAAGGGCTTAGTCTAGGGCCCTCTGCGCAGCTCTTCTCGTTTTCCACCAGGTCCGTTCCAACTGCTTCCAAGCTTCGAGCGTGTCCACACTGTGGCGAGTCCATCCTGAGCGACACGTCCCTCACACGTTTGAAGCGTTCCTGTGAGGTTGACAGGAGGGACGACCACCGTTCGTGCTCTGCCGAAATACGTTCCGGGCGCCTGAGAGCTGTCAGCGGCGCGTATCTCACAGAGTCCAAACAGCCCATTTTCCGTCCCGGTTCTGTCTCGTTCCTCAACGGGGACGACACTGCCACGAATGGGTGTCTGCCTGCAGCTGTGTCAGTGAACACAGAACTGCGGACGGTCGACGGCTCGGACTGGCGGGAATGGGACAGCTACGCGACTCGGCCCCCTTTCCACCCGGTCAGTTCCCACTGCTTCCTTCCTTCGAGACGCTCAAAACGGTGGCGAGACCGTCCTCCCGCACGCTTTCCTCGCACGCTGGAGGCGTCTCTGTGAGGTAGACAGTAGGGACGAGCCCCGTTCGGGTTCTTCCAGTATACCTCTGGGGAGCGTGAGAGCTGTCGCCTGCACCGAACTCACGGAATGCCACCTGCCCTGAGTCCGTCCTTGTTCTGTCTTCTTGCCTCAACGGGCAAGACACCGCCACGAAGGCCTGTCCGCCGGAGCCCTTTTCTCTGAACGCGGAGCTCCCGATGGTCCCCGGCAAGGAAGGGCTTAGTCTAGGGCCCTCTGCGCAGCTCTTCTCGTTTTCCACCAGGTCCGTTCCAACTGCTTCCAAGCTTCGAGCGTGTCCACACTGCGGCGAGTCCATCCTGAGCGACACGTCCCTCACACGTTTGAAGCGTTCCTGTGAGGTTGACAGGAGGGACGACCACCGTTCGTGCTCTGCCGAAATACGTTCCGGGCGCCTGAGAGCTGTCAGCGGCGCGTATCTCACAGAGTCCAAACAGCCCATTTTCCGTCCCGGTTCTGTCTCGTTCCTCAACGGGGACGACACTGCCACGAATGGGTGTCTGCCTGCAGCTGTGTCAGTGAACACAGAACTGCGGACGGTCGACGGCTCGGACTGGCGGGAATGGGACAGCTACGCGACTCGGCCCCCTTTCCACCCGGTCAGTTCCCACTGCTTCCTTCCTTCGAGACGCTCAAAACGGTGGCGAGACCGTCCTCCCGCACGCTTTCCTCGCACGCTGGAGGCGTCTCTGTGAGGTAGACAGTAGGGACGAGCCCCGTTCGGGTTCTTCCAGTATACCTCTGGGGAGCGTGAGAGCTGTCGCCTGCACCGAACTCACGGAATGCCACCTGCCCTGAGTCCGTCCTTGTTCTGTCTTCTTGCCTCAACGGGCAAGACACCGCCACGAAGGCCTGTCCGCCGGAGCCCTTTTCTCTGAACGCGGAGCTCCCGATGGTCCCCGGCAAGGAAGGGCTTAGTCTAGGGCCCTCTGCGCAGCTCTTCTCGTTTTCCACCAGGTCCGTTCCAACTGCTTCCAAGCTTCGAGCGTGTCCACACTGCGGCGAGTCCATCCTGAGCGACACGTCCCTCACACGTTTGAAGCGTTCCTGTGAGGTTGACAGGAGGGACGACCACCGTTCGTGCTCTGCCGAAATACGTTCCGGGCGCCTGAGAGCTGTCAGCGGCGCGTATCTCACAGAGTCCAAACAGCCCATTTTCCGTCCCGGTTCTGTCTCGTTCCTCAACGGGGACGACACTGCCACGAATGGGTGTCTGCCTGCAGCTGTGTCAGTGAACACAGAACTGCGGACGGTCGACGGCTCGGACTGGCGGGAATGGGACAGCTACGCGACTCGGCCCCCTTTCCACCCGGTCAGTTCCCACTGCTTCCTTCCTTCGAGACGCTCAAAACGGTGGCGAGACCGTCCTCCCGCACGCTTTCCTCGCACGCTGGAGGCGTCTCTGTGAGGTAGACAGTAGGGACGAGCCCCGTTCGGGTTCTTCCAGTATACCTCTGGGGAGCGTGAGAGCTGTCGCCTGCACCGAACTCACGGAATGCCACCTGCCCTGAGTCCGTCCTTGTTCTGTCTTCTTGCCTCAACGGGCAAGACACCGCCACGAAGGCCTGTCCGCCGGAGCCCTTTTCTCTGAACGCGGAGCTCCCGATGGTCCCCGGCAAGGAAGGGCTTAGTCTAGGGCCCTCTGCGCAGCTCTTCTCGTTTTCCACCAGGTCCGTTCCAACTGCTTCCAAGCTTCGAGCGTGTCCACACTGCGGCGAGTCCATCCTGAGCGACACGTCCCTCACACGTTTGAAGCGTTCCTGTGAGGTTGACAGGAGGGACGACCACCGTTCGTGCTCTGCCGAAATACGTTCCGGGCGCCTGAGAGCTGTCAGCGGCGCGTATCTCACAGAGTCCAAACAGCCCATTTTCCGTCCCGGTTCTGTCTCGTTCCTCAACGGGGACGACACTGCCACGAATGGGTGTCTGCCTGCAGCTGTGTCAGTGAACACAGAACTGCGGACGGTCGACGGCTCGGACTGGCGGGAATGGGACAGCTACGCGACTCGGCCCCCTTTCCACCCGGTCAGTTCCCACTGCTTCCTTCCTTCGAGACGCTCAAAACGGTGGCGAGACCGTCCTCCCGCACGCTTTCCTCGCACGCTGGAGGCGTCTCTGTGAGGTAGACAGTAGGGACGAGCCCCGTTCGGGTTCTTCCAGTATACCTCTGGGGAGCGTGAGAGCTGTCGCCTGCACCGAACTCACGGAATGCCACCTGCCCTGAGTCCGTCCTTGTTCTGTCTTCTTGCCTCAACGGGCAAGACACCGCCACGAAGGCCTGTCCGCCGGAGCCCTTTTCTCTGAACGCGGAGCTCCCGATGGTCCCCGGCAAGGAAGGGCTTAGTCTAGGGCCCTCTGCGCAGCTCTTCTCGTTTTCCACCAGGTCCGTTCCAACTGCTTCCAAGCTTCGAGCGTGTCCACACTGCGGCGAGTCCATCCTGAGCGACACGTCCCTCACACGTTTGAAGCGTTCCTGTGAGGTTGACAGGAGGGACGACCACCGTTCGTGCTCTGCCGAAATACGTTCCGGGCGCCTGAGAGCTGTCAGCGGCGCGTATCTCACAGAGTCCAAACAGCCCATTTTCCGTCCCGGTTCTGTCTCGTTCCTCAACGGGGACGACACTGCCACGAATGGGTGTCTGCCTGCAGCTGTGTCAGTGAACACAGAACTGCGGACGGTCGACGGCTCGGACTGGCGGGAATGGGACAGCTACGCGACTCGGCCCCCTTTCCACCCGGTCAGTTCCCACTGCTTCCTTCCTTCGAGACGCTCAAAACGGTGGCGAGACCGTCCTCCCGCACGCTTTCCTCGCACGCTGGAGGCGTCTCTGTGAGGTAGACAGTAGGGACGAGCCCCGTTCGGGTTCTTCCAGTATACCTCTGGGGAGCGTGAGAGCTGTCGCCTGCACCGAACTCACGGAATGCCACCTGCCCTGAGTCCGTCCTTGTTCTGTCTTCTTGCCTCAACGGGCAAGACACCGCCACGAAGGCCTGTCCGCCGGAGCCCTTTTCTCTGAACGCGGAGCTCCCGATGGTCCCCGGCAAGGAAGGGCTTAGTCTAGGGCCCTCTGCGCAGCTCTTCTCGTTTTCCACCAGGTCCGTTCCAACTGCTTCCAAGCTTCGAGCGTGTCCACACTGCGGCGAGTCCATCCTGAGCGACACGTCCCTCACACGTTTGAAGCGTTCCTGTGAGGTTGACAGGAGGGACGACCACCGTTCGTGCTCTGCCGAAATACGTTCCGGGCGCCTGAGAGCTGTCAGCGGCGCGTATCTCACAGAGTCCAAACAGCCCATTTTCCGTCCCGGTTCTGTCTCGTTCCTCAACGGGGACGACACTGCCACGAATGGGTGTCTGCCTGCAGCTGTGTCAGTGAACACAGAACTGCGGACGGTCGACGGCTCGGACTGGCGGGAATGGGACAGCTACGCGACTCGGCCCCCTTTCCACCCGGTCAGTTCCCACTGCTTCCTTCCTTCGAGACGCTCAAAACGGTGGCGAGACCGTCCTCCCGCACGCTTTCCTCGCACGCTGGAGGCGTCTCTGTGAGGTAGACAGTAGGGACGAGCCCCGTTCGGGTTCTTCCAGTATACCTCTGGGGAGCGTGAGAGCTGTCGCCTGCACCGAACTCACGGAATGCCACCTGCCCTGAGTCCGTCCTTGTTCTGTCTTCTTGCCTCAACGGGCAAGACACCGCCACGAAGGCCTGTCCGCCGGAGCCCTTTTCTCTGAACGCGGAGCTCCCGATGGTCCCCGGCAAGGAAGGGCTTAGTCTAGGGCCCTCTGCGCAGCTCTTCTCGTTTTCCACCAGGTCCGTTCCAACTGCTTCCAAGCTTCGAGCGTGTCCACACTGCGGCGAGTCCATCCTGAGCGACACGTCCCTCACACGTTTGAAGCGTTCCTGTGAGGTTGACAGGAGGGACGACCACCGTTCGTGCTCTGCCGAAATACGTTCCGGGCGCCTGAGAGCTGTCAGCGGCGCGTATCTCACAGAGTCCAAACAGCCCATTTTCCGTCCCGGTTCTGTCTCGTTCCTCAACGGGGACGACACTGCCACGAATGGGTGTCTGCCTGCAGCTGTGTCAGTGAACACAGAACTGCGGACGGTCGACGGCTCGGACTGGCGGGAATGGGACAGCTACGCGACTCGGCCCCCTTTCCACCCGGTCAGTTCCCACTGCTTCCTTCCTTCGAGACGCTCAAAACGGTGGCGAGACCGTCCTCCCGCACGCTTTCCTCGCACGCTGGAGGCGTCTCTGTGAGGTAGACAGTAGGGACGAGCCCCGTTCGGGTTCTTCCAGTATACCTCTGGGGAGCGTGAGAGCTGTCGCCTGCACCGAACTCACGGAATGCCACCTGCCCTGAGTCCGTCCTTGTTCTGTCTTCTTGCCTCAACGGGCAAGACACCGCCACGAAGGCCTGTCCGCCGGAGCCCTTTTCTCTGAACGCGGAGCTCCCGATGGTCCCCGGCAAGGAAGGGCTTAGTCTAGGGCCCTCTGCGCAGCTCTTCTCGTTTTCCACCAGGTCCGTTCCAACTGCTTCCAAGCTTCGAGCGTGTCCACACTGCGGCGAGTCCATCCTGAGCGACACGTCCCTCACACGTTTGAAGCGTTCCTGTGAGGTTGACAGGAGGGACGACCACCGTTCGTGCTCTGCCGAAATACGTTCCGGGCGCCTGAGAGCTGTCAGCGGCGCGTATCTCACAGAGTCCAAACAGCCCATTTTCCGTCCCGGTTCTGTCTCGTTCCTCAACGGGGACGACACTGCCACGAATGGGTGTCTGCCTGCAGCTGTGTCAGTGAACACAGAACTGCGGACGGTCGACGGCTCGGACTGGCGGGAATGGGACAGCTACGCGACTCGGCCCCCTTTCCACCCGGTCAGTTCCCACTGCTTCCTTCCTTCGAGACGCTCAAAACGGTGGCGAGACCGTCCTCCCGCACGCTTTCCTCGCACGCTGGAGGCGTCTCTGTGAGGTAGACAGTAGGGACGAGCCCCGTTCGGGTTCTTCCAGTATACCTCTGGGGAGCGTGAGAGCTGTCGCCTGCACCGAACTCACGGAATGCCACCTGCCCTGAGTCCGTCCTTGTTCTGTCTTCTTGCCTCAACGGGCAAGACACCGCCACGAAGGCCTGTCCGCCGGAGCCCTTTTCTCTGAACGCGGAGCTCCCGATGGTCCCCGGCAAGGAAGGGCTTAGTCTAGGGCCCTCTGCGCAGCTCTTCTCGTTTTCCACCAGGTCCGTTCCAACTGCTTCCAAGCTTCGAGCGTGTCCACACTGCGGCGAGTCCATCCTGAGCGACACGTCCCTCACACGTTTGAAGCGTTCCTGTGAGGTTGACAGGAGGGACGACCACCGTTCGTGCTCTGCCGAAATACGTTCCGGGCGCCTGAGAGCTGTCAGCGGCGCGTATCTCACAGAGTCCAAACAGCCCATTTTCCGTCCCGGTTCTGTCTCGTTCCTCAACGGGGACGACACTGCCACGAATGGGTGTCTGCCTGCAGCTGTGTCAGTGAACACAGAACTGCGGACGGTCGACGGCTCGGACTGGCGGGAATGGGACAGCTACGCGACTCGGCCCCCTTTCCACCCGGTCAGTTCCCACTGCTTCCTTCCTTCGAGACGCTCAAAACGGTGGCGAGACCGTCCTCCCGCACGCTTTCCTCGCACGCTGGAGGCGTCTCTGTGAGGTAGACAGTAGGGACGAGCCCCGTTCGGGTTCTTCCAGTATACCTCTGGGGAGCGTGAGAGCTGTCGCCTGCACCGAACTCACGGAATGCCACCTGCCCTGAGTCCGTCCTTGTTCTGTCTTCTTGCCTCAACGGGCAAGACACCGCCACGAAGGCCTGTCCGCCGGAGCCCTTTTCTCTGAACGCGGAGCTCCCGATGGTCCCCGGCAAGGAAGGGCTTAGTCTAGGGCCCTCTGCGCAGCTCTTCTCGTTTTCCACCAGGTCCGTTCCAACTGCTTCCAAGCTTCGAGCGTGTCCACACTGCGGCGAGTCCATCCTGAGCGACACGTCCCTCACACGTTTGAAGCGTTCCTGTGAGGTTGACAGGAGGGACGACCACCGTTCGTGCTCTGCCGAAATACGTTCCGGGCGCCTGAGAGCTGTCAGCGGCGCGTATCTCACAGAGTCCAAACAGCCCATTTTCCGTCCCGGTTCTGTCTCGTTCCTCAACGGGGACGACACTGCCACGAATGGGTGTCTGCCTGCAGCTGTGTCAGTGAACACAGAACTGCGGACGGTCGACGGCTCGGACTGGCGGGAATGGGACAGCTACGCGACTCGGCCCCCTTTCCACCCGGTCAGTTCCCACTGCTTCCTTCCTTCGAGACGCTCAAAACGGTGGCGAGACCGTCCTCCCGCACGCTTTCCTCGCACGCTGGAGGCGTCTCTGTGAGGTAGACAGTAGGGACGAGCCCCGTTCGGGTTCTTCCAGTATACCTCTGGGGAGCGTGAGAGCTGTCGCCTGCACCGAACTCACGGAATGCCACCTGCCCTGAGTCCGTCCTTGTTCTGTCTTCTTGCCTCAACGGGCAAGACACCGCCACGAAGGCCTGTCCGCCGGAGCCCTTTTCTCTGAACGCGGAGCTCCCGATGGTCCCCGGCAAGGAAGGGCTTAGTCTAGGGCCCTCTGCGCAGCTCTTCTCGTTTTCCACCAGGTCCGTTCCAACTGCTTCCAAGCTTCGAGCGTGTCCACACTGCGGCGAGTCCATCCTGAGCGACACGTCCCTCACACGTTTGAAGCGTTCCTGTGAGGTTGACAGGAGGGACGACCACCGTTCGTGCTCTGCCGAAATACGTTCCGGGCGCCTGAGAGCTGTCAGCGGCGCGTATCTCACAGAGTCCAAACAGCCCATTTTCCGTCCCGGTTCTGTCTCGTTCCTCAACGGGGACGACACTGCCACGAATGGGTGTCTGCCTGCAGCTGTGTCAGTGAACACAGAACTGCGGACGGTCGACGGCTCGGACTGGCGGGAATGGGACAGCTACGCGACTCGGCCCCCTTTCCACCCGGTCAGTTCCCACTGCTTCCTTCCTTCGAGACGCTCAAAACGGTGGCGAGACCGTCCTCCCGCACGCTTTCCTCGCACGCTGGAGGCGTCTCTGTGAGGTAGACAGTAGGGACGAGCCCCGTTCGGGTTCTTCCAGTATACCTCTGGGGAGCGTGAGAGCTGTCGCCTGCACCGAACTCACGGAATGCCACCTGCCCTGAGTCCGTCCTTGTTCTGTCTTCTTGCCTCAACGGGCAAGACACCGCCACGAAGGCCTGTCCGCCGGAGCCCTTTTCTCTGAACGCGGAGCTCCCGATGGTCCCCGGCAAGGAAGGGCTTAGTCTAGGGCCCTCTGCGCAGCTCTTCTCGTTTTCCACCAGGTCCGTTCCAACTGCTTCCAAGCTTCGAGCGTGTCCACACTGCGGCGAGTCCATCCTGAGCGACACGTCCCTCACACGTTTGAAGCGTTCCTGTGAGGTTGACAGGAGGGACGACCACCGTTCGTGCTCTGCCGAAATACGTTCCGGGCGCCTGAGAGCTGTCAGCGGCGCGTATCTCACAGAGTCCAAACAGCCCATTTTCCGTCCCGGTTCTGTCTCGTTCCTCAACGGGGACGACACTGCCACGAATGGGTGTCTGCCTGCAGCTGTGTCAGTGAACACAGAACTGCGGACGGTCGACGGCTCGGACTGGCGGGAATGGGACAGCTACGCGACTCGGCCCCTTTCCACCCGGTCAGTTCCCACTGCTTCCTTCCTTCGAGACGCTCAAAACGGTGGCGAGACCGTCCTCCCGCACGCTTTCCTCGCACGCTGGAGGCGTCTCTGTGAGGTAGACAGTAGGGACGAGCCCCGTTCGGGTTCTTCCAGTATACCTCTGGGGAGCGTGAGAGCTGTCGCCTGCACCGAACTCACGGAATGCCACCTGCCCTGAGTCCGTCCTTGTTCTGTCTTCTTGCCTCAACGGGCAAGACACCGCCACGAAGGCCTGTCCGCCGGAGCCCTTTTCTCTGAACGCGGAGCTCCCGATGGTCCCCGGCAAGGAAGGGCTTAGTCTAGGGCCCTCTGCGCAGCTCTTCTCGTTTTCCACCAGGTCCGTTCCAACTGCTTCCAAGCTTCGAGCGTGTCCACACTGCGGCGAGTCCATCCTGAGCGACACGTCCCTCACACGTTTGAAGCGTTCCTGTGAGGTTGACAGGAGGGACGACCACCGTTCGTGCTCTGCCGAAATACGTTCCGGGCGCCTGAGAGCTGTCAGCGGCGCGTATCTCACAGAGTCCAAACAGCCCATTTTCCGTCCCGGTTCTGTCTCGTTCCTCAACGGGGACGACACTGCCACGAATGGGTGTCTGCCTGCAGCTGTGTCAGTGAACACAGAACTGCGGACGGTCGACGGCTCGGACTGGCGGGAATGGGACAGCTACGCGACTCGGCCCCCTTTCCACCCGGTCAGTTCCCACTGCTTCCTTCCTTCGAGACGCTCAAAACGGTGGCGAGACCGTCCTCCCGCACGCTTTCCTCGCACGCTGGAGGCGTCTCTGTGAGGTAGACAGTAGGGACGAGCCCCGTTCGGGTTCTTCCAGTATACCTCTGGGGAGCGTGAGAGCTGTCGCCTGCACCGAACTCACGGAATGCCACCTGCCCTGAGTCCGTCCTTGTTCTGTCTTCTTGCCTCAACGGGCAAGACACCGCCACGAAGGCCTGTCCGCCGGAGCCCTTTTCTCTGAACGCGGAGCTCCCGATGGTCCCCGGCAAGGAAGGGCTTAGTCTAGGGCCCTCTGCGCAGCTCTTCTCGTTTTCCACCAGGTCCGTTCCAACTGCTTCCAAGCTTCGAGCGTGTCCACACTGTGGCGAGTCCATCCTGAGCGACACGTCCCTCACACGTTTGAAGCGTTCCTGTGAGGTTGACAGGAGGGACGACCACCGTTCGTGCTCTGCCGAAATACGTTCCGGGCGCCTGAGAGCTGTCAGCGGCGCGTATCTCACAGAGTCCAAACAGCCCATTTTCCGTCCCGGTTCTGTCTCGTTCCTCAACGGGGACGACACTGCCACGAATGGGTGTCTGCCTGCAGCTGTGTCAGTGAACACAGAACTGCGGACGGTCGACGGCTCGGACTGGCGGGAATGGGACAGCTACGCGACTCGGCCCCCTTTCCACCCGGTCAGTTCCCACTGCTTCCTTCCTTCGAGACGCTCAAAACGGTGGCGAGACCGTCCTCCCGCACGCTTTCCTCGCACGCTGGAGGCGTCTCTGTGAGGTAGACAGTAGGGACGAGCCCCGTTCGGGTTCTTCCAGTATACCTCTGGGGAGCGTGAGAGCTGTCGCCTGCACCGAACTCACGGAATGCCACCTGCCCTGAGTCCGTCCTTGTTCTGTCTTCTTGCCTCAACGGGCAAGACACCGCCACGAAGGCCTGTCCGCCGGAGCCCTTTTCTCTGAACGCGGAGCTCCCGATGGTCCCCGGCAAGGAAGGGCTTAGTCTAGGGCCCTCTGCGCAGCTCTTCTCGTTTTCCACCAGGTCCGTTCCAACTGCTTCCAAGCTTCGAGCGTGTCCACACTGTGGCGAGTCCATCCTGAGCGACACGTCCCTCACACGTTTGAAGCGTTCCTGTGAGGTTGACAGGAGGGACGACCACCGTTCGTGCTCTGCCGAAATACGTTCCGGGCGCCTGAGAGCTGTCAGCGGCGCGTATCTCACAGAGTCCAAACAGCCCATTTTCCGTCCCGGTTCTGTCTCGTTCCTCAACGGGGACGACACTGCCACGAATGGGTGTCTGCCTGCAGCTGTGTCAGTGAACACAGAACTGCGGACGGTCGACGGCTCGGACTGGCGGGAATGGGACAGCTACGCGACTCGGCCCCCTTTCCACCCGGTCAGTTCCCACTGCTTCCTTCCTTCGAGACGCTCAAAACGGTGGCGAGACCGTCCTCCCGCACGCTTTCCTCGCACGCTGGAGGCGTCTCTGTGAGGTAGACAGTAGGGACGAGCCCCGTTCGGGTTCTTCCAGTATACCTCTGGGGAGCGTGAGAGCTGTCGCCTGCACCGAACTCACGGAATGCCACCTGCCCTGAGTCCGTCCTTGTTCTGTCTTCTTGCCTCAACGGGCAAGACACCGCCACGAAGGCCTGTCCGCCGGAGCCCTTTTCTCTGAACGCGGAGCTCCCGATGGTCCCCGGCAAGGAAGGGCTTAGTCTAGGGCCCTCTGCGCAGCTCTTCTCGTTTTCCACCAGGTCCGTTCCAACTGCTTCCAAGCTTCGAGCGTGTCCACACTGTGGCGAGTCCATCCTGAGCGACACGTCCCTCACACGTTTGAAGCGTTCCTGTGAGGTTGACAGGAGGGACGACCACCGTTCGTGCTCTGCCGAAATACGTTCCGGGCGCCTGAGAGCTGTCAGCGGCGCGTATCTCACAGAGTCCAAACAGCCCATTTTCCGTCCCGGTTCTGTCTCGTTCCTCAACGGGGACGACACTGCCACGAATGGGTGTCTGCCTGCAGCTGTGTCAGTGAACACAGAACTGCGGACGGTCGACGGCTCGGACTGGCGGGAATGGGACAGCTACGCGACTCGGCCCCCTTTCCACCCGGTCAGTTCCCACTGCTTCCTTCCTTCGAGACGCTCAAAACGGTGGCGAGACCGTCCTCCCGCACGCTTTCCTCGCACGCTGGAGGCGTCTCTGTGAGGTAGACAGTAGGGACGAGCCCCGTTCGGGTTCTTCCAGTATACCTCTGGGGAGCGTGAGAGCTGTCGCCTGCACCGAACTCACGGAATGCCACCTGCCCTGAGTCCGTCCTTGTTCTGTCTTCTTGCCTCAACGGGCAAGACACCGCCACGAAGGCCTGTCCGCCGGAGCCCTTTTCTCTGAACGCGGAGCTCCCGATGGTCCCCGGCAAGGAAGGGCTTAGTCTAGGGCCCTCTGCGCAGCTCTTCTCGTTTTCCACCAGGTCCGTTCCAACTGCTTCCAAGCTTCGAGCGTGTCCACACTGTGGCGAGTCCATCCTGAGCGACACGTCCCTCACACGTTTGAAGCGTTCCTGTGAGGTTGACAGGAGGGACGACCACCGTTCGTGCTCTGCCGAAATACGTTCCGGGCGCCTGAGAGCTGTCAGCGGCGCGTATCTCACAGAGTCCAAACAGCCCATTTTCCGTCCCGGTTCTGTCTCGTTCCTCACGGGGACGACACTGCCACGAATGGGTGTCT
>NW_027666491.1:0-50436 GCF_963455335.1 Martes martes
AGAGATCACAAGTAGGCAGAGAGGCAGGTAGAGAGAGCGGGGGAAGCAGGCTCCCCACTGAGCAGAGAGCCCAATGTGGGGCTCAATCCCAGGATCCCGAGATCATGACCTGAGCCGAAGGCAGAGGCTTTACCCACTGAGCCACCCAGGCGCCCCATGGGGTATCTCTTTTCGTAGTTATCTCCTCCTTCCTTTTGCTTAATCCTAAAACTTGTTCAAAATTCATCTCAATAAAACTATTCCTCAATAAAACTCGTGCTGATCTTTCATCTGTTTTTTCCACTCCATGATGAACTGAGTAATACTTAGCACAGGAGTGAGCAAGTACACAGTAGATATTCAATAAATACTAGCTGAGTGATATTTAACATAATGTTTTCTTGAAGAAGAGGTTAAAAAAAAAAATACAAGGAATCCGGCAAAAGTTAAACAGAACTAGCAACTTCTATATTCTTTTTTTTTTTAAGATTTTGTTTATTTGAGAGAGAGAGAGAACAGGGGGAGGAGAAGAGGGAGAGGGACAAGCAGACTATGAGCTGAGCACAGAGCCCAACACAAGGGCTTGATCTGAGATCATGACCTGAGCCGAAATCAAGTCAGATGCTTAACTGACTGAGCCACCCTGTTGCCCCCCTACTTACATATTCTTGATTTGAGATAAATTTTTATAAAATTTCACGTTATTGTGCTGATGCCAAAAAGTGGCATCAATATGGTGGCATCAATACAAACACTAAGTCCAAGGACATAGCTTACACCTCTTCCCGCAGAAACTAAATATGCCAAGAGAAATAAGACCTGACATTCCCCACATACCCTAAAACAGATAGTAAGGAATTCTGCAGTACAGCTGTGTTAATACTAAACGTGGTCCTTATTCTTTGAAGCATATTTCTATTATCAGAGATATCCAAAAAAATAAAAATTATATACACTCGCATGTAGACTATCAGTATAGAAAGCCATCTTAATAATGTTTTTTAAGGATTTTATTTATTTACTTGACAGAGAGAGAGAATGAGCAGGGGGCAGGAGCAAGGGGAAAGGGAGAAGAAGGATCCTTGCTCAGCAGGGAGCCCAACGTGGGTCTTGATCCCAGAACCCTGGGATCATGACCTAAGCGGAAGACAGAGGCTTAAGCGACTGAGCCGCCCAGGTGCCCCTTAGTATTTTTAAGCAAACTACTTTTTCAACAGCAAATTTCCAAAAGAATTACAAAATACTCACACTTATTTCTTGTGCAAGAGAGGGTAACAGCACTCCTGTCAATCTACAATTGTTACTAATCCTATAATCATGATACCTACCTGAATCCAGAGGAAATCAAGAAAGGTACGCAAGGTTTGAGGTATAGACAGTATACTGAAGTGTTAAGGACTTGAAAAAGGTAGTTCACAGAAAAAGATATACATTGGCCAACAAATATGTAAAGAAATAATTTCATGCATAACTGAAAATTAAAGCGAGATAAAAATTTTTACTTATTAAACTAGTAAAAATGGAAAAAGTGAATAATGCTTGCTATTGAGTGCATGGGAAAACAAGCACTCTCATACATTGAGTCTAGAAGTAGTAAACAGATCCACCTCTTTGGAAGGGAATTTGGCAGCCTTACATTTTAGAAGTGTGTATTTATCTTTTGACCCATTGCAACAAAGTTATCTGATGACACAGCTATTTAACTCTGTATAAAATGCATTGTTTCACTGCAGCATTGTTTATAATCCCAAAAAACTAAAAAACCTGTAAAGAACCTATTCATCTACAAGGCTGTGTTCTAGTCATGCAATGTAACACAATACAGTAATTTAAAATAATGAAGGAGATCTCTGAGAGCTGATGTACATAGACATTCAAGAGAGAATGTTAGGTGAAAAGAAACAAACCAAACTGCAGACAGCATATTAAATGTGAATCCCACTTGAGGTTTTCCACAACAATAAAACTAAGATAGGATTATAAAACTGTTGCAAAGATTAAATGACAATGCTGGTGATCTATGTAAAGAGCTCAAAAAAGCACAGAATAAGCGTTCAAAAAATACAAAGTAGTTCTGTCTGGAAAGAGGGAAAAGAAAATTTTCACTTTCATCTTATTTAATTTTTTTTAACCATAAACATGTTTTTTTTTAATTAAAACTGTTTTAAATAAACAAATAACAAATAGCAAGCATTTATATCTTTAAAGTGATGAACTGATTTCTCTCCTTCTTCACTTCTTTTTAATCTCTTGTTCATGTCTTTAAATTACCATTAGATTTTGCATGCCTCAGCAAGGCAGAATGATCTTACACACAGTAGGTACTCAATAACCAAATCTAATTTCTTACCAAAGTAGGATATTTGTGGTGCTGAATGGGAAAAAAGTTATACTCCTCTTAGTATACAACTAAATAAATAAATATATACTTGAATTAGTTCCTTTAACATATTCAGCAGAATTATCTTTTGTAGCTGAGTAATATAAAAACCCTTATTTGATTTTATACTTACAGCTTCCAAGCTCTCTTTTTTCATGTTCAGAGAGTCTAGTTGTTGCTGAAGTGTGTCTAACTCCTAAGAAAAAGGAAAAGAGTAAATATACATACAAGTTATATTTAGAATAATGTTTGTTTCTTAGCTTTTCAAATATGGATGTGACAAAGTAAATTTTATAAACACATCCAACACTTGGTATTGACTAGAATTTATTAACATTATTTCTATCTCTGCCAGTTTCTTTCATTATTCCCAAAAACTTGTCATGATCTACCTTTAAAAATACTTTCTGAGCTTGTCAAAGGTAGCCAAACCTTTTCACAGCGAATCATCACTGCTGTTTTGAAAATATTTAAATATCAGGAGGCTTCAAATTAATGATGTTATTGTTTAAAGTTAAGATTTTTAACTTCGAATTTTTAAAACCATGTTTCCATATCTTTTGCCTAATTTCTTTTAGAGCCAAGACATATAGTAATTTATATGGCTCATTCCTACAGACAAGACTTTCAAGTTATTTACTTATTTAAAAACCACTGTGCAAGATTAACTGTATTTTGATGGTGCTCAGGTTTTCTGTAATACTCTTTCTTCAGTGTTTCATTGTATCTTATGAATCCTGACTAAAATAGAAAGTTATATTAAATTGTCAATGAAGTAATATCTGAAAAACCAGAACTACATTCACTTTTGGCATTTATGGGGACTAATTCTCTGTTAACTGCTTAGTTAAGGGTTATCTTGGTATATAGGGGCACTAACTTGCAAATCTGAGTCACCACCATCACTGAATGTTGGGAGAATTCTCAATAACCCCTCAGCAGGCTCCCAAATTGCTTATTTAAACATCACGATTAGGAGGCAAGAGCTATTCAAATTAAGGACAGAGAAGTAAAAGATGCATTGCTTATTACGCAGGAAAGAAAGGAAGTAATTATCTCTATGGCACTGGTATCTGAGGTTTTTTATTATTTCTATTAATAGTTCATTAAAAAAACAAGTGTTTTCATGTATCTGTATGACATGCAAAAGTGAAAGATGCATAGAAATGAATAAATAATACAGTAATATTTGGTCATTATGCAGCATGAGAAAATGAAGTTTTCTAGATTGTACTTCTTAAATTTAAATGTCCATCCATACAAATGATCTGGGGACCTTGTTAAATTAAGATGCTGATCAGTAGGTCTCATCAAGTTCTCAGGGATGCCCGTGCTGCTCATCTTCAGACTATATAGTAGCAAGACTGCTATATCCTCAACAGGATAGTGATTAGTATTACCTGCAACAATTTCTCATTTGTGGTTTTCATTTCTATGTACTTGACTTGTTTTTCAGGAGACATGTTTCTGATAATGCCATCTGCTGCTTGTTTTTCCTGTTCAACTTCTTCTTCTACACTTCTAATTTGTTTTTCCTTCCTGAAATCAAAAGTATTCAATATTCCTCTTACTACATTGAGGGGAATAACATCAATTAATTTTACTCAGGTCACAGTCTCAACTAAATAGGGTAAAGTTATTTAACATAGCTTGTAAATTCTTATAGATGTACAAAAAATTCTATTTGGAGAACAAAGTGGTGGTTGCCGGAGGGAAGAGGGTGGGGCATGGGCAAAAATGGGTGAAGGGGAGTAGGAGGTACAGGCTTCTAATTATGGAATGAAGAAGTCACAGGGATGAAAAGTACAGCATAGGTAATATAGTTAACGGTATTATAATAGTGCTGTATGATGATGGTAACTTGTGGTGAGCGCTGCATAACATATGGAACTATTGAATCACTACGTTGTAAACCTGAAATTTAAATTAACATTATGTGTCAACTATACTTCAAATAAAAATTAAGAAAATAAGAAACTCCCTGACACTTCCAAAAAGAGAATTGTCTACATCAGCAGAGACTTATTTTACATCTTTCTCTTCTCAATTCCCAAATCCGTCTATTTCCCTACTATTCATTTTACTTTCTTATAAGAAAACTCAAAGATTATCACAGAAAATCTTTAAAGCCTTGTACATATGAGGAGGTATTTACACTTTGTCATACCCACAAGACAAAACAATTTTAGAATAGTGGTTTTCAAACATCTTTTAGCTACAGAATTCTTTAACCAAATGAAATCTTGTATTGTAGTTTACCATGTAAATGATATAAAGTAATACAGCTCTGATCTGAGAGTAGTGCAATTTGATAAAAAAAATCATAACTTTAATAATATATCTTGCTTACCTTCTACTTTAATTAAAATTGGTATTCCAAAAGTTATCAACTATATTTTAGCAGTGCAAAATAATAAGTTAGTGTCTCTGAAAACATAACAGGAATATCACAAGTGTAATCATATAAGAGTAGTCACTAATTAATTATAAACAATAACCATCTTTATCATATAATCACAAGAAATACCAGTGATAAGCCACTTATTACCTAAGCAAGGTCAATTATCAATAGGATAGAATTTTTCTCTAGAATTCTGGAAAAATTCTCTAGAATTTTGAAAAAAGGGAAAAGATGCTAGTTATCACATAAATATTTCAAGATTTACATATAAAAAGACGACTTGAAGACAAATGTTTATTCTCAATATCAAAATTTTGAGTTTCAAAATAGGAGTATTCTACTACTTAATTTTTCACATGTAGTTATCAACTACTACAGTTTTCACAATCACTCTCTAAGCCCTACAGGTTCACGTATTCCCCACACATTTTTTACACTGCCAGAATAAAGTAATCGAAATTCAGAAATTTTTCTACAAACAACATCTCATAATAACCCAATAAAAGATTAACAAAATCAAACAAACAACCTGAAATTTCTATTTATTTTTGTCTATTGGACAAGGAGTAATATCTTTACTTTGAACTTAAATTATTATCATAAAACAAATGTGTTTACTGCTGAATTTATATGGGTTTATGGGCTCAGAACTTTCAAGCAGGAAAGGTCATCAATTTCAATCTCTTTGTTTCATAAATTAAGGATATTGAGGCTCGTGGGAGTTAATCTTTTGGAACTAACTCATTCTGAACTCCATGATTATTTACTATCAACAATGAATCTTAACCATGTTTTTGCCTGATACATCTGTTTACTGTAGTTACACAGAAGCTAGTGTTATACAGTATTCCATTTTACAGAGGGGAAGCTGCAGCACAAGGAAGGTAACTCATTTTTTGAAGGCCACAATATGGCTAGCATTAGGTCTTTTGATCCTTTGAGCACTTTGCTCCTATTACAACTTGGCAATAAAACCACCAATGACAGGATCATAAAAACGAATAAACAAAGTTGAAATGGGAATACAAAACTCGGTATCTTTTCAACTTGAATCTTTTCAAACATGAAATACCTTTAGGACTAACCTTAAATCATGTTAACCATGTATCTTTCCAAGTATGCATTTTCAATGTTATATACTTAAACTTGCAAAGTAAATTTGCTAATATTTACATTTTTCAGGAGTAATTAAGAAACACAAAGGTTAAGCAAAGCACCTTACTTGTTATGCCAAAAAAGTCAAAGATGACTAAGAAATTACTCTTCTAGTCAATCTTTTGCTAAGGAAGTCTAGCTTTTTTTTAAATCACGTGTTCATTGGGTACAAAGGTTAAAGCATAGTGAAATGCAACCATTATGACATACTTTTTTTTAATGGTGCAGAAGAAACAGAATAGATTCCTTAGCACACAAGTCTCAGAGAAAAGAAACAGTTAAAGGTAAGTTTCCATATATTTACAGATTTGATGGTTGCTGGTGAGTTTTAAAAAAATAAACCATATTTAGGCTTGTTAATCTACAAAAATCTTTAATACGGGACATAAGAACAAAAAATATAATTATATCTTCATATGATCTACCTTAGAAATATAAACCTGGGACGTGGCCAAAAAATCTTTTCCAAATAAATTTATAATGTAATATAATTAATTTTCTTTTGGGGAAAAAAGGTTTCATCTAATCAAATTTATAAGATCTTTTTATTCTGAAATATGCTAATCACAGAGCATTCTGAAAGTGACATTAACATAAAAGCAAATTTACAAGGTGAAAAAAGACCAAAATTATAAGTAACTATGTTTGGAGAATGAAGAGATAGAAAGCGTACACTTGATAATTGAAGATGACGGTAGGGAGTGTTTGAAAAAGAGCTGAAGGCTTTCATCTCCACAGTTTTAAGTCAACAGATTATATCAATAGACAATATCTAAAAATGAAAAACCATTAAAATAGCAATATAAGCATATACTTAAACATGTAGATACACGTAAATATATAGTCTTGACTTTCTTTCACACACATATATTAAAATTTTAAAATATATAACTACTTCACTTGTTTCAAAGTTCATTTCAATCGATCCAGGAACTAATGAGACATTCAAAAAACACTTTCATTTGCCAGGAACTTTCCAGTTTAAAATTAGAGTGCAGGGAGGGTGCTAGAATATGTACTGTTTCACATTTCATATGTTTTAAGAAAAAATGGATTTAAAAGGAGAAAAAAGGAAATTAAAATATTCTCAATATAAAGTTCTTCTCTATTGAGACAAAAACACTCTGTTTTCTAACAGGCCTGCGATATGAAAACTACACGCATCACAACCTTGTTTTGGCCCCTTTCTATGCTATTATTATCAGACAAAAGCCAGTCTTCTAAAATAGTAAGTTTTTACAATCAAGGTGGTGAAAATATTTTCAAAGGTATACTGGGGCGCCTGGGTGGTTCAGTGGGTTAAGGCCTCTGCCTTCGGCTCAGGTCATGATCCCAGGGTCCTGGGATCGAGCCCCCCATCGGGCTCTCTGCTCAGCCTGCTTCCTCCCTCCCTCTCTCTCTCTGTTTGCCTCTCTGTCTACTTGTGATCTCTGTAAAAAAATATATATATACTTTATGTACATTTAGTAAAACATGCCAAGGCAATTAAAGCAAAAAAAAAAAAAACCTGAACTATCAAAACTAATTGGTTAGCTGTATATATTCAAAATCTGTGGTATGTGAGCTGGATTCTAATTTGACAAACGCAGTCTTCATTTTATTTAAACTAAGTTCTTTAACAGTTGGCTAAAGAAGTCTGTAAATTTTCACTATAAAATCTGAGATTAGTTTCAGGATATAAATACCAGTCTTTTATGTTTTACTTATTTTTATAAGTAATCTCTGTGCCCAAAATGGGGCTCAAACTCAGTACCCCGAGGCCAAGAGTCATACATTCTACCGATCAAGCCAGGAAGACACCCCTAAACACCACTCTTTAAAATGTAGGTAGCTGGGGCGCCTGGGTGGTTCAGTGGGTTAAGCCTCTGCCTTTGGCTCGGGTCACAGTCTCAGGGTCCTGGGATCAAGCTTCTGGGATCAAGCTCAGCATCAGGCTCCCTACTCAGCGGGGAACCTACTTCGCCCTCTCTCTCTGCCTGACTTTGCCTGCTTGTGATTTCTGTCAAATAAATAAATAAAATGTTTAAAAAAAAATAAAATGTAAGAAGTGTTTTTTAAAAATTACATATTTATGAAGAAAATTATTATTGTTGCATTACTATTATTATGGGAAAAATTATTGTTGTTGCATTACTATTATTACTACTACTATTATTATAGCATTATTATTTTCAGTAGTATTCGGGAGACCATACATCCTAACAAGAATATAATATTGCATTACTATTATTATTATAGTCAAAATAAGAACTATTTTTTTGGATCTACAGCCACATAAGAAAAGTACTCATGTTGGCTGGCTCTTAAATTCATATGGTTCAATTTCTGTTATAAAGTAAATATTTCCTGGGGGCACCTGGCTGGTTCAGCAAGTAGAGCATCTGATTCTTGATCTTGGGGTCATGAATTCAAGTCCCACATTGGCTGTAGGGATTACTTAAAAAAAATTAATATTTCTTTTTAAACGCCAAACTTTGAGCTGTTAACCCTATATACAGTTATATATTGAGTATTACTTCTTATATACTGTTGGTAGGTCTGATTTCTAAAAACAAATTTTAAAATAATTTCCTCATTATAAATCATATACAAATGAAATATATGTTATGAGAATTGTCATGTATTTCCACATATGTAATGAAATTATACCCACATTTTTTCTGTAATGAGTATGTAGTAAGAAAAGATTATCTATATGATTAACTAGAATCTCTTTGCTCAGGTACATGCATCAGAATTTCCTTAATCTTTAGTATTTTATCCCAATGAAGAAATAAAAGTATTTGCTTTACTCTTTTTTTTTACACTATAACATCAAAATATTAGAGAAGAAATGTTTTTCTAAAACTATTTTCTTCCAGGGGTGTCTGGTGGCTTAGTCAGTTAAGCATCCAACTATTGATTTTACCTCAAGTCATGAGCACAGAATTGTGAGATCTTCCTCTCCCTCTACCCCTCCCCCCTCTAAAAAGAAAACAAAACTATCTCTTCCCAATGCCTAATTGCCTGCATATAAAAATTTGGGAAATTCTGTTAATTTTTTCCTAACTAATGCATTTGTATTTTTTTTTCTTTTTTAGGAAGTCAAATGTAATTTCACTGAAAAGAATTATTCTTTGATTCCAGCAGATATCAATAAAAATGTTACTATACTTGATCTCAGTTATAACCAAATTACTTTGAATATTACAGACACTAGGGTTCTACAAACATATTTTTTACTCACTGAACTCTATTTGACTGAGAACAATGTCACTATGTTATATAATAATGGCTTTGGTAACCTCTCCAATCTAGAAATTTTAAATATCTGTAGAAACTCCATCCACGTAATTGAACAGGGTGCATTCGTAGGCTTAAATAAACTAAAACAGTTATATCTCTGTCAAAACAAAATATTTCAACTGAATCCTGATGTATTTGTGCCTCTAAAAAACCTGATACTTCTGAATCTGCAAGGCAATTTCATAAGCTATTTTGATGTACCACAACTGTTTCATCTGGAATTAATAATTTTATATGGAAATCCATGGAACTGTTCTTGCAGTCTACTGAATTTGCAGAACTGGTTGAACACATCAAATGTGACACTAGGTAAGCTACCATTATTTAATCAAAACCAAACTGTGATTGATTTTTTTATTGTCCCACCCCAGGAAACTCTCTCACTTCATGTTTTAAAGAAAAAGAAACTATTCCTGTTTAAGGGAAGCAGGAAGAAACACTGAAAAGTAACTGTTGAGTAGATACTCTTCCTCTGCCTTTTAGGGAAAAAAAAAGAAGAAAAGAAATTTAAATGATTTATATATGCAAAATGATACTGTCACTTCATGTATTAAGTTTATAGTTTGAATATGAATACATAAGAGTAATTTTTTAAAGTATTTCCTTTTGTTAGGATATCTTGCCAGATGGTAGGTAAAATCAAGTGCCCTATTTTATTAACTGCAAACCATGCTCTGCCTGAGATCAATTTTTGTCACAATCTTAATCATAACATCTTTACTAACACACACTAAACATAAACAGATACTGCATTTAAACCATATATATTGTAAAATAACTTAATAAATAAGAAGGTGAATCTTTCCCTTCTTGTGTTGCTAGGCAAATACAAGAGTTTCTTATAATCTGTAATAATGACAGGTAGGTATACCAAAAAATTCTAGGTAAAAATAATTATAAAATGCAAGCCATAATAATTTACTAACAATAATAATCCTATTTCCATAATAAATGTTATTCTGATTTACCAGAAAATGAGAACATCACCATGTGTACCTACCCAGATAATCTGAAGTTCTACAGTATCAAAACAGTACCTCATAATGCTGAGTGCTACTCGAAATTTCCTCCACCTATAAATGAAGATCTTTATAACCACTTTCAGTCCATTAGCAACTCAACATTTAATAGCTCTTTGAACAACTTAAAAAATTCAGGTAATGTACTGGTTTTGAATATTAATATTGCTGAAGGCAGTGTACTACATAAACTGAAGTAGTTCTCATTTTTCTAAATTTTAAATTTCTAGAAACAATGTAAAAGAACAATTCCTCATCTCAACAAAAGATTTACAAAATAAGTTTCAAAAATGGGCTCTGCTAGTTACCATTCAAATGCCATTATGCAATTTATTTAACTTTTGAGTCTTAGTTTTGACGAATTAAGTCATGATTCTTAACAAGTATAAATCAATAATGTTCTTTCGTGAATTGATAAACAATACCTGCAAAGACAAGTAGTTATTTTGGAATAAAGGTATTTTTTCAGCACACTATGAAATATCTTGTGGTTTTAGTAACCTTTGCTTAAAGAAAATTATGTTTATTTCTAATACCAATATTATGGAGTTATTAGGACATATGATTAATGATTATTTTATTTTTGTCAATTTAACAAAATCTCTCTCTCTTTCTCTCTCTGTCGTTATTCCAATTAAGAACATAAACTTCTTGGAAAAAGCTGGGCTTTTCTGATTGGTGTGGTAATCACTGTACTGATGACTTCATTCCTCATTTTTGCTGCTATCAAATGCCCAGTATGGTATAATTTTCTGCTTAGTTACAATCATCATCGCCTGGAAGAGCATGAAGCAGAAACCTATGAAGATGGTTTTACTGGAAATTCAAGTTCTCTTTCACAGGTCCCAGATACAAACTCTGAAGAAACTATAGTAATATTTGAAAAACTACATTCATTTGTGGTAGATGACGATGGGTTTATTGAAGACAAATATATAGATACTCATGAATTACATGAAGAAAATTAATTCCTTAAATGCTTGATAAAAAATGTTATCTGTTTACTCACAATTTAGACATAAATGGAGATTAGGCATGTGACATACCAAACTGTGGCTAGTAGACTTTCATATTAATTGCAACACACAGGAATATCATAAAATCATGTTTTTCTCACTGGTACTGAACAAGTAGGTCCAAACATAGTAAATGGTATCCCTCTTACAGGGACAATATTAGCATTACTATTTTCAGTAGTATTCAGGAGACCATACATCCTAATAAGGAAAAGACTTATTAAATTATTTATTAAGATGAACTGATTCTAATATTGGTTCACATATTTGATATATACTAAGTTATAATAAAGTTTTATTGAGTAGAATCAGTAAAAAATAAAGTTTTTTTAAAGGCTGCCTCTCTCAAATAAATAAATAAAATCTTCAGAAAAAAATTTTTAAAAATCAAAGGTTTTAGATTTGTCAAAGTGAAAATGCTTAAACATACAACATACCAAGATTCATTTTATACTCATAGAATGAATTCATGGAATTGGAAAACACTTTTTTAAATGCTTCCTGAATTAGCACAATAAATTTCCTAAAAATTTAGTACCAACTTAAAGCACAGGTACAATGTCCAAGCACAATTCCTAATAAGTTACTACAGACTTGAAAAAAAAAAAAAGGTACTACTGCTTTCGGTTATAAAGACCATCACCCTAATGCATGATTGTCATTATTGAATAGTATGATAAATTCCAAAGTGAGTATCACAAGTCTCCACGAATCTTGTTTTTAAAAATCTGTATTTCTGCCTCTCTTTGGAAGAGTTCTATTCAAATGAGTCTGTGCTGGGGCAGAGGAATCTTCAGTTGGTCCATGGACAAATGTTTGGGATCCTGTAGATAAAGCAATGTTTCCCAAATTGTTTTCTAGAATATTAATTTCCAGGGAAATGCTCAGAAATATTTATAAGGGAAAAAAACAGTACATGGTCAAAGTACTATGCAATTACTATAGGAAATACTGAGTTTAAACAAAGTGAAACAAGAGTCTTTACTATAGGACTTAATTCAAGACTCTAAAAAACTGAAGTGCTTTCTGCTCTTTAAGAACCAAGTATTAAGAATTTTCCAAACTTACTGGACAACAAAACCCTTTCTTTCAGTTATGTCTATAATGAGTTCATAATACAATAATGGTCCAAAAAACATAGTTTGGACAACAATGACCTTGAGACTATTAAAGAAAGAGTCTAAAATCAATTATTTACTAATTTCCTTATAACCAATTGGCTGTAATCATAATTTTAACAATGCAAACAGAGGTGGTAAGAATTGTAATAAAAATCCATCATTTTTACCTTCCACAGGGGTGAAAAATTAAGTGTATATATAACTGTTAGAGAAAAGAATATCTCTAAAACACTATAATAAAATATATTTACGAATGAAATAATATGATATTTTAGGTTTTCTTCATCATTATACAGGGAAGGGAGTAGTGCCTAGATGTCTATATGGAGCAGGATTGGACATGAGCTGATGGAGCTGGGAGATGATAAAAGTACAGTAACACTTTTATTTTTGTATATGTTCAAATTTTTCTATAATAAAGCTTTTAAAATGCATGTGTACTTCATAGTTCCTCAGAAAAAAGAGACTAAAGAATAATGTATATATACATTATATTCTGCAGAATAGTCATTTTAAAGGTTATATCCATAGTAAATTCAGTTCAAATATCCACTGAGGGAAATAAAAACTGTTTAGGATGATATATACCCTATGAAACAGAACTGACTCCCTTATTTATAATGCATATTTGCTTGTATTTATAAAAACATGTTTTCAATAAAGGGGAGAAATGTTGTACAAGTAATATTTCCTACTAGATAATATCAATTTTACTTTATTGTTTTAAATCTTGGTTATAGAGATAATTATGGAAACAAAATGCATCTTTTTCTAAATAATCTATCATTTTACCAAATACCATTTTACCAAAATATCATTTCCTAATTTAAGAGGTAAATATTAATATTTGAAAAATGTAGTAAAACGTAATATAATGACTAATGAGCAAAGACTACATCTAATCTCTTGAGCCTCTAATAATTGAATGTTGGCATATGAAATTGAATTAAAGCTAAGTATAATGTTATAGTAATATACTAAGGGCTGTATACTATAACTAACTTACTATGAATAGATGGTTCCATAATAAACCACATGGTTTAGTCACACCACACTAACTGCTCGTACTAAAAGAGAATGAAGTTTTTTGGACCTGCCTTCTCAAGGTATGGCATTACCAACTCCTTTTGAATGTGTAGTCAAGGTAGACCCTTTGTGTTACTGAGATGTTGGTCATCTCATTAATGCATGAAATAAATCTATTCACCTGCTGCCTATAAAAGTAAACTTCATGAAGATAACTTTTTGTTCTTAATTTAAATTTCTGCTTAAAAGGGTCAGGAGAACGAATTACACTCAGACTCAATTACAAACTACAGATATTAAGAAACTGCTGACATTTCAGGACAAACCACCATGTTTTAAAAACTTATTCCTTAACTAAATGAACCAAATAGACATAAAAGCCTAAAACAGTCTTAAATTTATAATCTGTGAGTTATCTTTCTGGATGAAATATATATAAAACATATACATACAGTATTTATAAATCTGACCCAAATATCATATAACTGCAGATAAGTGATGAAATAAATGAGGACCTTAATGTTCTAAACTCTGTTAGGTGTTCAACGGACTACAGTTCCTTATTTACTTCTTAGGGAACTAAAGGAGTTATTTTATGTATTGTAAATGATAAATATTTCCTAAATGGTTCAAAACCAGAACAGTAAAAAAGAAGTTTTCAAGTAAGAGCTTGGTCACCATGAATATGTAATTTTCTTTGTAAATGGGAAGAGACTTCCGGTATTTATAATTTTTAAGGCAGCACTTTACAGCAGTATTAAATGATAGATAAGGGAAAAAGAGGTTCCTTTGTTTTTAATCAACAAAAAAATTATATTAATCTTTCAAATGTTTTACCATTACATGTTAACATCTTATTCTTCAATAAATATTTATGTTATATGCATAAGTAACAGGAAGTGTATTTGGTGTCACAGAATTTACGTAATTTTGATTATTACCCTTGTTCTCAAAGAGATTAAGACTGATAAAATTCTGAGACTAAATATGTATGGGGAGGGAGTATATAAAATAGCTTATGTTTTATGTTTGCGTAGATTCAGACAGTATTTAATTATGGCCAAAAATCAATGAAGAATAATTATGTTAACTACTGTAATTATCTGAGTATTTATGTCCCTCCAAAATGTGTGTTGCAATCCCAGCCCACAAAGGTAATGGTATTAGCAGGTACAATCTTTGGGGAGTGATTAGGTAATTAGGGTGGAGCCCTCACAAATAGGATTAGTCCCCTTATAAAAGAGATCCCACTGGCTCGCCTGGGTGGCTCAGTCGTTAAGTGTCTGCCTTCGGCTCATGTCATGATCCTAGGGTCCTGGGATGCAGCTCTGTATCAGGCTCCCTGCTCGACAGGAAGCCTGCTTCTCCCTCTCCCACTTCCCCTGCTTGTGTTTCTTCTCACCGTCTCTCTTTCTGTCAAATAAATTTTTTTTTTTTAAAGATTTTATTTATTTATTTGACAGACAGAGATCACAAGTAGGCAGAGAGAAAGGCAGAGAGAGAGGAATAGAAGCAGGCTCCCTGCTGGGCAGAGAGCCCCATGTGGGGCTCGATCCCAGGACCCTGGGATCATGACCTGAGCCGAAGGCAGAGGCTTTAACCCACTGAGCCACCCAGGCGCCCCTCAAATAAATTTTTAAAAAAGAAAAAAAAAGATGCCACAGCCCCCCTTCTACCATAGCAGTATATAGCAAGATTTCTGGTATGAACAGGAAAAGGGACCTCACCAGAACGGGACCACATTGCTGCCTTTAGCCTGGAATGCCTAGCCTCCAGAACTGTGAGCAATAAATTCCTGTTGTTTATAAGTTACCTAGTTTATGGTATATTGTTATAGCAGCCCAAATGGACTAAAACAGGTATATCACATCTACCTATTACCTTTGCAGGCTTTTGTCACTGCCACACTTTCACTTATTACCAAAGTCAAAATTATTTGCTATTGGATCTTTAACCATGTTATATAAAAAGATGCATACACATATATACATTAATATAACTTAATTAGAAGTTAAAAACTGAATAATGAAATAACGTAAATAGCTCACTAATAATGTGTGTTTTATTAGGCTGGACCTTGAATCTCATAATTCAAACAAGTTAAAAAGCCCAGGTTAAAGTTATAAATGGTAGAGATGAAGATGTTCTTATCCATCTTAGATTTTGAACTTACTTGAAATAGGAATTTTATTTATCTAGTCTATGTATTAATTTTATTTATCCAGATTTAGGTACTTAATGATAAATGATAGTAATTTTATTTATCCAGGATTTGGGTGCTTAATGGTAAATGAAAATAACAGATGTGTAAACAATAAAATTTGTACTGCAAATATTCAACTTTTTAAAATAAAATGCAAGAAAAGGGGCACCTCGGTGACTTGGCTGAGCTCTTGCTCTCAGCTCAAGGTTTGATCTCACAGTTATGAGTTTGGGCCTGCACTGGGCTCCACACTGGGTGTGGAGCTTACTTAAGAAAAGAAAAATGCAAGGGAAAAAAAGCAAGAAAATTTATAAGGAAATAAATGACTTCAACATTAAACTACCTAATTCAGCTCCTTAGAAGTGTTTGATTTCTAAATGGATTGTACTTACGCTTGTCTTTCAGTAAATATGATATCCATACTTTGTGTTTCTCGATCATTTTGAGCTTTAAGCTGAATGAAGAGTTAATGGAGAAGTTAGTGATAAAAAATTACTATTAAACTGAACTACTTCTTTAAAATTTATTCTGGTCATGAACTAATGGAGAGATTATTATAATAATCCTAATGACACATGCAAAGTTAAAAAAAAAAAAAAAAACAGTACTTATTTCACTTAACAAACTACAACCCCCAAAAAAGGAAGTCTTTTTCACAGGCACTGTAATCTCACACCAAAAATATTCGCTATTCTGGGGGCGCCTGGGTGGCTCAGTGGGTTAAAGCCTCTGCCTTCAGCTCAGGTCATGATCCCAGGGTCCTGGGATCGAGCCCCGCATCGGGCTCTCTGCTCAGTGGGGAGCCTGCTTCTTCCTCTCTCTCTGCCTGCCTCTCTGTCTCCTTGTGATCTCTCTGTCAAACGAATAAATAAAATCTTAAAAAAAAAAAAATTCACTATTCCTTAGTGATCTATCAAATAATCCAATGTAAACTTCATTTATGTAAATAGAATTTCTGAAATTTTTGGATGTTCAATAGTTGATTAGTAGTATGTTGATTTTAGGCCAAACAAACACAAGTTTTATCCTTAAACAGAATTTTACCTGAGTACTACTAATTGACTCTACCTGTGCATATTCAGCCTAGAATTTGGTTCTGTCCCAAACAACTGACAGAACACAAAGAAGTTTCCACATTTTACAAGTGGCATTAAAAATATATTTTTTAGTTGGGAATTCTGCTGTGTTCCTAAGACTAATTTCACCAAATTATGTTTTTAGAACCCCAATTTAGAAAAAAGTCATTGTATAAATTCTATACTTTCACAGAATAGTCTGACTGTAAGTTTTAACCTATATCATAAACTATATAAAAACTGTATAAATTATAAATTATATAAACTACAGGCTCTATTTATGTTTTCTTCTTCCAAATGTTTGTAATCAAAACAAGTTAACTACTAATATTTTGTTTTCTACCAAAGAATCTAAGAACACTGAACACAAGTTCTCATTTATCAATCAAAAAGTATTATATCTGGCATCCTATGGTAACTATTTACTTTCCTCTTTTACTTATAGAACTTTGTAAAGGTGACATTGCATTTCCAGTGAGTACTCAGCTCCATTTGTGCAAATATTAAACCAAAAGTATTCCAAACTAATTTATATACAAGGAAATATAGATGAGACTCCCTAACTAATGCTGCGTGTGAGACCAGTTCAACCTAGCCTTGTAGAAAGAGACTAAAGCATATATTAGGGAGATCTGATCAAGACAAAGAAATTTAAAAAGCAACTGAAGGGATGCCATGCTGGCTCAGTATAGCATGCAACTCTTAATCTTGGGTTTGTGAGTTCAAGCCCCATGTTGGGTGTAGAGGTTACTTAAAAATAAAATCTTTAATAAAAAAAAAGAAAGCAACTGAGGAATCTCAACTGTAATAATTGTATTTAGGATCAGAATAATACCTATCTGTAAGGTGTGTAAGGTTTTATCAAACTATTTCTAGATATATGCTTTGTATTGGAGGATATGATCTATGTAAGTCTATTTATTGCTTATACTTGTAAATTTTCTTACCATGTTGTAATCATTCATTACTTCTTCCATTTCAGTATTGGTATTAAGTTTATCTACCAACTAAAAACAAAGATACAAAAAAACACTTTAGTCTTTATAAATTTTCTCTGTAATTCATAAACTGGTATTCAATCTTACAAACAATGGGTAGTCATTTTAAGTGTTAATATTTCCAAGTAATGTATCTTCTAAGATAAAAACAAATATTGAGCTATCTAAGCATACACTAAGCATTTGGTCAATCAACAAGTCACATTTTTAGGGTGGCAAAGTGAGCAGTAATAAACTACTCTCCCAAAGATCATACATTGAAGAGCTTTGCCTGCTTTGAAAAGATGTCTGACCTTAAAAGAAGTGTCTGAAGACGACAAAAGTTTGGGGAACCTACGTCTGTCTGTCTCTTTTCCCCAGCAGAGAGGGTATTAACAGACTTATAAATTTCTATCAGTGAAAATGCAAAATTATTTTCTTGGTCTTCTAAAAAAAAACACAAAAAAACAAAACCCAACACAGTAAGTAAGGCACCATCAGAACACCAGTAAGCTTATTTCAAAAAATCTGGCAATGACAGAAATAGCTAACATATTTAACCGTGTGCCAAACATGATTCTGGGCCTTTTGAATGTATTACACATTTCACTTACTTTTAACAATTACTCCACAAAGTAGACACTACCCACGTTTTGCAGATAAGGAAATTTATCAAGTTGTGGGGCCAGAAACTGAACAGGAAGGCACTAAAAGCTAACTATTTGGATATAACTGTTTCTGAAAGACTTAGCTTGGGGTGCCTGGGTGGCTCAGTGGGTTAAAGCCACTGCCTTCAGCTCAGGTCATGATCCCAGGGTCCTGGGATCGAGCCCCGCATCGGGCTCTCTGCTCAGCGGGGAGCCTGCTTCCCCCTCTATCTCTGCCTGCCTCTCTGCCTGCTTGTGATCTCTCTCTGTGTCAAATAAATAAAATCTTATAAATAAATAAAAGACTAAGCTTTACTAACATACTATGTGTTAATATATGCAATATTTCACTTCTGATATGAATAAGTGCTACTTTAAGACCTAACATTTGAGATCTTACTACATGTTAGGTATTGGCTAAATGTTTTCCCTCCATTAGGTGTTAGTTCATTATCCTACAAACAACATTATTTTACACATTATTATTATATTAAATAATTTACCTAATACATGACACTACAACTAAAAAACAGTTTTTATCTAATGTCATTTCATATTTTATAAAAAACTTTTTCATATTTAGAACAGAAAATTTACTGAAAAAATTGCACTAAATACTAGGCTCTACAAAATGTTTGCTATGGATTTTATATAGTCCAACATATCTGAGAATTACAATATTCCATAAATAGCAAAATGTATGAGTACAATATAACAATATCAAGCAGATATAGCATAATTTACCTAGCCATTATGCTAGAATGTTTATTTTATGTAACACTATTTTTTTTTTAATTTATTTATTTGACAGAGATCACAAGTAGGCAGAGAGGCAGACGGAGAGAAAGGGGGAAACAGGCTCCCTGCTAAGCAGAGAGCCCGATGTGGGGCTCAATCCCAGGACCCTGGGATCATGACCTGAGCCGAAGGCAGAGGCTTTAACCCACTGAGCCACCCAGGTGCCCCACACTATTTTTTAATAGAAGTGAGATAAAAGTTACCCTATTTAAGTCCAAATGCCATTGCTGTCTAGAGGACCTACAGAGTTAGAAGGAAGAAAATTCTGACCCTAGATATTTTCATGGGGCTAAGATCACCCTAAAGACTGGGGCAGTTATGAAGAAAGCCAAAGAGACTACTTCTTCAGGAAGTCCACACTGAGAAAAATTCTTGGTGGAACCATGTTTATATTACATACTCTATTTTGGCAGAAGGCAACTCCTGTATTTTGAATGGAACATAAGGATGGAGGTAATGTGTAGTAAGTAGTTGAATTTTTAAAATTTCATGATAACTGCTCTCCATAGAAAAGCAAAATGTTTTTTCAAAGAAATAACCTTCAGTACCCAATAAATTTTAGCTACTTTTAAAATTAATATTTTAATATTGTTAGTGAAAAAATATAGGTATGTTGCAGTACTTATAAGAAAATATATTTTTTTAAGACTGAAAGAATAGGGGTTAAGATGGTGAAGCAGTAGAAGGTCCCTATGCTTGCCTCATCCCTTGAACACACCTAGATAAATATCAAATCATTCTGAACACCCAAGAAATCGATCTGAGGACTGAGAGAAAAAAACTGCACAACTAGAGGGAGAGAAGAAACCACACTCTAGAGGCAGGACTCGTGGAGACATGATTTATAGGGGAAAAGATTCATGGGTACTGTGGAGAGGAGGGAGCCCTGATCATGGAAATAGGGGGATGGGGAAAAGGGAGAGACTGAGAGAGAAAGAGAGAGAGGAGAGAGAGGGAGCAGCAAACAGAGGATCACATAATAAAATAATAAGACTTCCCCAAAACTACTGACCAGGAAAATGAGAGGGGCTGATTATCGTGAGTTTTTATAATCAGCAGAGCTCAAAGACTGGAGTTTTAGAAGTCTGCACTATGGTTGGTATGGAGCCTGGTGGGTGCTGTGGTACTCCTGTGGAGAAGGAGGGAAGAGGCCTGGGAGCAGACAGTGCAATCCAAGGATCCCCTGAGACGCACTAGGAGAGACGTTTCCCCCTCCTTGGTTGCACTTGGGACAGATAGCATTGCCTCTCTGGGACAAAAGAGCTGGTGAGCACCAACTCCTTTCCCTGCACCTCAGCAGAGGCAGAGACACCTGATGAGGGTGGCTAACTTGGACACCCGCTCTTCACAGTGCTTTACTCCAAACTCCACACCCTGTGTTTTAGTGCAACTGCCCTTTTGGGACAAACCAGCAACAGTACAAGCACGGGCAAAAAGACCAGGACAGGTCCACCCACACCAGGTCCCTACAGGTGAGAGTTTTTAAAATTGGGCAGCCTGTCTGGGATAGAACATAAGAGTATTGCACTGCGAGGAGGCGGTGGCTTGGACAGGCAGGTGATAGCATGGATCTGAGGGATGCATGGGACACACAAGGGGAGAATGTTCTTCTGTGAGGGCTTCCTGGACAGCAACAGGGGTGAACTCCCCTCTCCATGAATGAGGGAGAGGGCTAGTGCCATTTTTCTCCCCTACCCATCAGCACGGATTGACTTCAGCGAGCAGCACAGGGCCAACAGTGGAGGTCTGAGAGCCTTACACCAAGCCCTGCCCCTGTGCTCTGCAGGTTCTTCTTTACCAGGGCAAGCATACTTGAGAACCAGAGCATCAGGCCCCTCGCCCAAAAGACCAGCAGAACACCCCTCCCCCTGGCAGCACACACCTAGTCTGATGACCAAAGACAGCCTCAAAGCTTCAGCTCTAGTGGTAATAGTATCAGGCCTATTTTAACAAGCAGACCAGAGCATACCTAGTTAAAACCTGCCACTCTGGCCAAGGTCCAAACACTCCCCACTGCAAGGAAGAAGAAACTCTGCAGAGGACTGACCTGAAGGAAAGAGCAGCCAAAACATAGCAGCAGAGTGCATGCAGCATATACCAGAAACACTTGCTTAACCACTAAGCTCTGGACAGTACATGATCCCTTCTTAATAAAGCATTACTCTCAGGAGCAGGAAACGTAACAGGCTTTCCTAACATACAAAAGAAAACAAAGACCTAGACAAAATCCTGAAATGGGAGGAATTCATCCCAAAAGAAAGAACAAGAAAAGGACATAGCCAGGGATCTAATCAAAACAGATATAAGTAATAAACCTGATCCAGAATTTAAAGCAACAATAATAAGAATACTAGCTAGGTTTAAGAAAAACATAGAAGACACCAGGGAGTGCCTTACATTGGTATAAAAGACCTAAAAACTAGTCATGCTAAAACAAAAAATGCTAAAACTGAGATGCAAAACCAAACAGATATGATGACCACAAGGATGGAAGAAGCAGAGGAGTGAAAAAGAGATAAAGAAGATAAAATTAGGGGTGCCCGGGTGGCTCAGTCAGTTGAGCATCTGCCTTCAGCTCAGGTCATGATCTCAGGGTTCTAGGATCAAGACCAACATCCAGCTCCCTGCTCAGTGGGGAGCCTGCTTCTCTCTCTCCCTCTCCTGCCACTCCTCCTGCTTGTGCTCTGTCTCTCTGTCAAATAAAAAATAAATAAAATTTAAAAAAAAAAAAGATAAACTTATGGAAACTCAAGCTGAAAAGAAGAGGGAAAGAAAAATATTTGATCACGAATACAGACTTAGGGAATTCAACAATTCCATAAAGTGTAATAACATTCTTTTTTTTTTTAAGATTTTATTTATTAGAGAGTGACAGAGAGAGAGAGAAAGCATGTGCATGCAAGCACAAGCAAGGGGAGCAGCAGGCTCCCCACTGAGGAAGGAGCCTGATTCAGGACTTGATCCCAGGACCCTGGGATCATGACCTGAGCCAAAGGCAGATGCTTAGCTTACTGAGACATGTAGGCATCCCAAGATTTTATTTATTTGTCAGAGACAGAAAAAGAATAAGCAGGGGGAGAGGTAGGCAGAGGGGGAAGTAGGCTCCCGCTGAGCAAGAAGACTAATATGGGACTCAATCCCAGGACCCTAGGATCAGGACCTGAACTGAAGGTGGACACTTAAGCAACGGAGCCACCAGGAGTAACAATAACATTCTATTATAGGAGTCCCAGAAGAAGAAAAGAGGGAGAATGGGGCTGAAGGTTTATTTGAGCAAATTATAGCTGAAAACTTCCCCAATCTGGGGAACAAAATAGACATCCAATACAGCAGGCACAGAGAACTCCCACTAAAATCAACAAAAGTAGGCCAACACAAGATAATCATAGTAAAATATGCCAAATACAGAGATAATGGAAAAATCCTAAAAGGAGCAAGGGAAAAGAAATCCCTATCTCTTAAGGGAAGACAAATAAAGTTACTAGCAGACCTATCCGGAAAAACTTGGGAGACCAGAAGCGGGTAGCATGATATATTCAACATGCTGAATGGGCAAAATATGCAGCCAAGAATATTTTATGCAGCAAGGTTGTCATTCAGAGTAGAAGGAAAAATAAAGGGTTTCCAGGACAAACAAAAACTAAAGGAGTTCATGACCACTACACCAACTGCAAAAGAAATATTAAAGGGGACTCTTTGAGTGGGGAAAAAGACCAAAAGCAACAAAGACTAGAAAGGACAGAGAAAATCTTCAGAAACAACATTTAACAGGTAATAAAATGGCACTAAATTCGTTATCTATCAATAACTGCTCTGAATGTAAATGGAGTAAATGCTCCAATCAAAAGACACAGGGCATCAGAATGGAAAAAAACAAGATCCATCTATATGCTGCCTATAAGACACTCATTTTAGACCTAAAGACCCCTGCAAATTGAAAGTGAAGGGACAGAGAATGATTTACCATGCAAACAGACATCAAAAAAGAGCCAGAGTAGCCACAGTTATATCAGACAACTAGATTTTAAATCAAAGACTATGACAAGAGATGAAGAAGGGCACTATAATATAACTAAGGGGTTTATCCAACAAGATCATCTAACTATTGTTAATATTTATGCTTCCAACTTGGGAACACCCAAATGTATAAAACAATTACCAACAAACATAAAAAAAAAAACAACTCATTTCTAATAACACAATAATAGTAGGGGACTTTAACACCCCACTTATAGCAACAGACAGATCATCTCAGCAGGAAACAACAAGGAAACAACGGCTTAAATGACACACTGGACCAGATGGACCTAACAGATATATTCAGAACATTCCATCCTATAGCAGCAGAATATACATTCTTTTCAGGGGCACATAAGATATTCTCCAAAACAGATCACATACTGGGTCACAAATCAGGCCTCAACAAGTACAAAATAACTGTTATACCATGTATATTATCTTACCACAGTGCTATAAAACTGGAAAAAGTCAACCATAAGACCATAAGAAAAAATTGGTAAAAACCATAATACATGGAAGTTAAAGAACATCCTACTAAAGAATGAATGGGTTAACCAGGAAATTAAAGAAGAAATAAAAAAGCAAATACATGGAAACACATGAAAACACAATGGTCCAAAACCTTAGAGATGCAGCAAAAGTGGTCATAAGAGGTAAGAATATAGCAATATAGGCTTACCTCAAAAACAAGAAAAATTTCAAATATACAACCTAACTTCACACATAAAGGAGTTAGAAAAAGAACAGCCAGTGAAGCCTAAAGCCAGCAGAAGAAAGGAAATAATAAAGATTAGAGCGAAATAAATGATATAGGGATGCCTGGGTGGCTCAGTCAGTTAAGCATCTGATT
This sequence comes from Martes martes, assembly GCF_963455335.1. Classification (NCBI taxonomy): domain Eukaryota; kingdom Metazoa; phylum Chordata; class Mammalia; order Carnivora; family Mustelidae; genus Martes; species Martes martes. The sequence continues at coordinate 23,954 of NW_027666491.1, forward strand.
TTTGATTTCAGCTCAAGTCTTGATCTCAGGGTCTTGAGACTAAGCCCTGAGTTGGGCTCCATGCTGGGTGTGGAATCTGCTTAGGATTCTCTCTCTGCCTCTTCCTCTGCCCCTCCCTCCACTCATGCTGTCTCTCTCTCTAAAAAAGGAAGGAAGGAAGGAAGGAAATAGAAATAAAAGGAACAGTAGAACAGATCAGTGAAGCAGGTTCTTTTAAGGAATTAATAAAACTGATAACTCCCTAGGCCAGACTTACCAAAAAGAAAAGGAAAAGGACCCAAATAAACAAAATCACAAATGAAAGAGGCTAGATCACAACCAACACTACAGAAATACAAACAATTATAATAATATTATGAAAAATTATAAGCCAACAAATTAGGCAATCTGGAAGAAATGAATAAATTCCTTAAAACATATCAACTACCAAATCTGAAACAGGAAGAAACAGAAAATTGGAACAGTCTGAAGCAGTGAAGAAAATGAAGCAGTAATCAAAACTCTCCCAACAAACAAAAGCCCAAGGCCAGATAGCTTCCCAGGGGAATTCTACCAAACCTTTCTTTTTATTATAATTACTAGATATTATTATATCCACTTAGTTCTTTTCTTTTTTTAAGATTTTATTCATTTATTTGCCAGAGAGACAGAGAGAGTGAGCACAAGCAGGGGGAGCTGCAGGTAGAGATGGAGAAACAGACTACCCACTCAGAAGGGAACCTGATGTGGGGCTCAATCCCAGGACCCCAGGACCCTAGGACCTGACCTGAGCTGAAGGCAGATGCTTGAGCCACCCAGATGCTCCTCTACCAAACATTTAAAGAAGAGTTAATACCGGGGCGCCTGGGTGGCTCAGTGGGTTAAAGCCTCTGCCTTCAGCTCAGGTCATGATCCCGGGGTCCTGGGATCGAGCCCCGCATCGGGCTCTGCGCTCTATAGAGAGCCTGCTTTCTCCTCTCTCTCTGCCTGCCTCTCTGCCTACTTGTGATCTCTGTCTGTCAAATAAATAGAATCTTTAAAAAAAAAAAAAAAGAAGAAGAGTTAATACCTATTCTTCTCAAAATATTCCCCCAAAATAGAAATGGAACGAATACTTACAAACTATGAAGCCAGATTACCCTGATTTCAAAACCAAAGATTCCACTAAAAAATAGAACTACAGGCCAATATCCCTAATGAATGTGGATGCAAAAATTCTCAACAAAATACTAGCAAATCAAATCCAACAGTACACTGAAAAAATCATTCACCATGTGAATCCCACCATTTTTTTCCACTGGATAATGGAAAATCCCACCAAGTGGGATTTATTCTTGGGTAACCAGGGTGGTTCAATATTTGCAAATCAATCAACATGATACAGAAGGTTAGTATCCCAAAATCTATAAATAAATGAATTCAGAAAAAAATAAAAAATAAAAAAAAATAATAAATGAATTCAGGGTGCCTGGGTGGCTCAGTCAGTTAAGCATCTGCCTTCAGCTTACGTCTTGATCCCAGGGTCCTGGGATCGAGTCTACCATCAGGCTCCCTGCTCATTGGGAAGCCTGCTGCTCTCTCACCCTCTGCCTCTGCCTGCCACTCCTCCTGCTTGTACACTCACACTTTCTCTGTCAAATAAAGAAATAAAATCTTAAAAAAAAAAAAAAAAGAACTTATGAATTCAACCCCCCCAAAACCAAATAATCCAGTTAAGAAAAAGACAGGAGATATGAACAGACATTTTTCTAAAGAAGAGAGACGGCTAACAGACACATGAAAACATGCTCAACATTACCTATCATCAGGGAAATACATATCAAAACTACAAAGGGATACCATCTCACACCTGTCAGAACGGCTAAAAACAACAACATAGGAAACAAGAGAGGTTGGTGAGGATGCGGAGAAAATGGAAGGCTCTTGCATTGTTGGTCGGAAAGCAAACTGATGCAGCCAATCTGGAAAACAGTATGGAGGTTCCAAAGTGTTAAAAATTAGAACTACTCTATGATCCAGAATTGCACTACTAGGTATTTGCCCGAAGGATACAAAAGCACTGATTTGAACGGACATATGACCCCGATTTTATGGCAGCACTATCAACAATAGCCAAATTATGGAAAGAGCACAAATGTCCAACGACTGAGGAATGGATATTGACTGATGGATAAAGATGTGATATGCACACATGTGTGCTTGTGCGCTGAAATATTACTCAACCATAAAAAAGAATGAAATCTTGCCATTTGGGCTGACATGTATGGAGTTAGAATGTATTATGCTATGTGAAGTAAGTCAGTCAATAAAGACAAGTACCATATGGTTTCACTCATATGTGGAATTAAACAAACAAACAGGAGAAAGAAAATAAAGAGAGAGAGAGGGAAGCCAACCATAAAAGAGACTCTTCATGATAGAGAGAAAACTGTGGGTTGATGGAGGGAGATGAGTAGGAATGGGCTAGATGGGTGATGGATATCAAGGAGGGCAGTTGTGATGAGCACAGACTGTTATACATGAGTGATGAATCACTAAATTCTATTCCTGAAACTGACATTTCACTATATGTTAACTAACTAGAATTTAAATAAAAATATGAAACATTAAAAAAAAAAAGACTGGCAGAATATATATCAATCTGTTAAACCAAATTATTTCTGGGTAGGGAAATGAGGGAAAAGGAAAAGTGATACTTTAATCGTACACTTTCCCTGCTTTCAATCTTTTACCTTAAGCATGTATTCATATAGTATTTGGTATGTAAAATAATATATTTTTAAAGTAGCAAAAAGCAATAAAAATCTTCAAAAAAATCCAGAAAAGAGAAAATACCATGTTGTAGTCTGCTAGTTGTCCTTGAAACTCTTTGATTTCAACAGCTAAAGTCTCAGCTCTGCAAGCATAAAACAAATATTCATAAACACATAAATAAGAGCACTACAAACATTATGTATAACTATAAATTCAGTATTAAACTTCTGAAATTACATTAAATGTTGCCTATTAATAAAAAAGTTCTTGTATAATTTTAACTCCAAAATTACTTACCTCTTTTCATATGACAAATATACCGAATTCTCTTGATTGTACATTTCTATCTCTTTCTGAAGTTTATTAATTTCTGTTGTAAGTTCACTTATTTTACTTCTAAATGAAAAGAAATAAGAAAGTGAGCAATACTTCTAATACAGAAAAGAGCCTTTCTAGTCAAACAAAACAAACTTCTCATAAATGTGTAACAATATAAATGGTTTTGTGAAATTTCACTAAAGAAAGAAAAACAATTTATGTGGCTTATTTAACTAAGAATGAGGCATATCCCAACTTTGACAAGAAACTGAAAGAGAGGGCCCCTGGGTGGCTCAGTTGGTTAAGCAATTGTCTTCAGCTCAGGTCATGATCCTGGAGTCCTAGAATCGAGTCCCGCATCAGGCTCCCAGCTCCATGGGGAGTTTGCTTCTCCCTCTGACCTTCTCCCCTCTCATGCTCTCTCCCACTCTCTCTTAAATAAATAAAACTTTAAAAAAAAGAAAGAAAGAAAGAAAGACTGAAAGAGATTCTCTAATCACTAAGATGAATTAGGACCAGAACGTAAGCCTGGTCAAACTAATAATCTTTAGACAGAAGTAGATACTTAATTGTCACCCTTACAGCTCCTGCTACCCTCTAGGACAGGGCTTCTCAAAAGCAGCACTACTATATTTTAGGTCATTAAAGAATAGTCTGGCAGTTGTGAAGGGGCTATCCTGTCTACTGTAGGATATTTAACAGTATTCCTGGTCGAGGTGTCGGTAGCACAACCCCTCAACCCCAGTTGTGACAATCAAATAGTGTCTAAAAATTGCCAAATATTCTCTAGGGGACAAAATCACTGCCAGTTGAGAAGCACTGCTATAGCATCAAACAGTTACATGAATAGCTAGAACTATTCTTTTATGCAGAAGCACAAATCCTGGAGAAGCAAGGAAATGCAATGATGAAAAATAGTTCTATACCTTTTTCTTCTTTTAATTAAAAAGTGGCTGGATATTAAGAGATGCTATACAACTGATGGTCTCACTACTTTTTTTTTTTTTTTTGCTGATGTTAGTTTAGCTTAATGCTAACTAACGGACTGATGGGGAAAACCTACACTTCTCTTTATTGACTTCTAGAAGTTTGAGAATCATAAACGATCCTGATAATCGAGAAATGAAAGAATCCAGGAGAACTGAGAAAGAAAACAGAACTTTTAGGACATGATAGAAGTATGGATCAAATGAAATGGAAATAAGAGAAAAAGAAGATCTAGATGAGCCAAGAAGAAAACAAAGTAAAATGGGAAAACAGAGATAGGAGAGTAGGACATCTGAACAAGAAAAAGGTAGATTGAGAAAAAGAAAAAAGTTCTCAATTTAGAGCTTCATACTTAAGAGCCACATAATAAACCTTCTTAATTAATTAAAATTAGGTCACATTTGTAGCATTGACCAAATATACATTTATGTAAAAACCTACACTAGTTAATATACCATAAATAAGTATACACATTTTCCCTTTCTTATTAGATACAACTAGTGACATGTCAGTGGTATGAATAATATATTTCAGAGAATTAGTGAAAAGAAGCATGAAAGATTATTCTTATCATTATATGAATAGTGAACTTGACATAAATAGTTCATCTACATGCAAATACATAACAATTTAAAATCTCAGCCTAACTGTATTATGATATATATTTTGTAACACAGCCAAATTAACCAGAAATTATATCAGAACACAAAATAATTCTTAGAAATCAAAAGATACCTAATTATCTTAATAAATACCAGAGTTATAACTTCATAACCATACATAGGGAAAAACATACCGAAGAAGCCCAAGATAGTAAGATTTGTCTAAAATTTGCCTCTGGGGACCTAAAAAAAAAAAGTTTTTAATTATTACTGTTCAGTTTGGAAATGCCACCAAAATAGCAAACTAAAGCACAACCATAGTTATCTTCCACCATTCTGATAGTCTTTATTTATGCCCCAATAAAGTTGATAATCAAGACAAATCATTAAAATGGTAAAGAACACTGGAGCACCTGGCTGGGCCAGTTGGCAGAACATGTGACTCTTGATCTCAGGGTAAAATGAAGAGAGAATATCTCAGAATCATGTCATAATGGAAACTTGAATTAAGACCACAAAAATGGGACTAGAAGTAGGGCTGTTAAGACAGCAGACTCCATAGGTCAGGTTAACCGAATGCAAACTGAGAAAGCCTAGAACAGGTTTATCCAAGAGAACTTTCTGCAACAACGGAAATATTCTATATCAGCACTGTCCAATAAAGTAGCTACTTGGGATTATTGAGCACTTGAAATGTGGCTGATGCTACTGGACAGCTGATTATTTTACCTAATTTTAATTAGTTATAGCTAATGTAGCTATTGATTATCATAATGGACAGTGCAGATTTAGACTGAATTTCTCAATGCAAGAGATTATGACTTTTCATAATTTATCTCTAAGACAAACTCACTATAAAGCACTTCACCATTCTTTGATTTATATATATCACAAACCAATTTTTTAATCATAACATGTAGTGTACTATTATGCCTTTTTAAATACAGAGGCATACGGAAAGATGCAGTAAAAATTTATACATTAGCCTTGGTCCCTTACTTAAGGACTTACATATTATAATGAAGCATTAATTATTAGAAAAAGTAACACTTCTTTTTTTAAGATTTTATTTATTTATTTGAGAGAGCAAGCACAAGCAGGGAGAGTGGCAGAGGGAAAGGGAGAAACAGACTCCCTGCTGACCCCTGCTAGATCATGACCTGAGCCAAAGGTAGATGCTCAACTTACTGAGCTACCGAAGTGCCCCTTTAATACTTCTTAAATAAAATATACTTATCTTCTTAAAATAGATACCTTTCATTCCAGTTTTCATTCCACTCAAACCTTGTTGTGTTACAGGACGGTCAGCAACTTTGATCTGAGAAGAAAGAACTCCTCCTGTCCCTATGGGACCACCGCGAGAGGCTGGTCTTGCTGTTCCAGGTGGCATCTACATGAAAAACATGATTACAGTTTTAGTAAACTAGAAAAATACTATACCTCCTACTACTGTTAAGAGTGAAAAGAATATTTTTTAAAAATTAAAATTCTATTTAATTTGTAAAGCATTCCTTTTTTTGAATTTCTGAAATATGAAATATTAAGTGAAATTCTTTAACATTTAAAATTCTGTGAACATTAAATAGCACATTTCTTTAAAATTTAAAATTCTAAAAAAATTTAAATTCTGTCAACTATATTTCAAGAAAAATAAGTTAAATGGACACAGAATAAAATTTTATATGTAGACATTATTTATAATACCCCTAAATTGGAAAGGAACTAAATATGTACCTATTTGTCCTTATTTAACCATAGAAAATGGTTGAATAAGTTGTAATATATAAAAAAAAGTTTATAAAACAGTATTCAAAATTCTACTTTGTAAAACAAAAAGTATGGAGAATTACCTAAGAAGCAGTAACAATGGTTATCCTCATATAAAATAATGATATTATAGTTCATTTTTATGTTACCCTTTTCACAATGTTTTCAGCATTATTACAGTAAGTGTATATTACCTTCAAATCACAAAAGAAGAAAAAATTTTCATTTTTAAATTGAAGCTATATATAATTCTATCACAAAATAGCCAAGTAAGTGTTAAAGGATTACATCATTCAACAAGCATTCATATTATTACTCCACATGATTCTCTATGTCAGGTCTGCAAAATCCAATATAACATTATACACTCTGAGGAAAGAACAAAAGATTCCCTTCTTGGGGCATCTAGGTGGCTCAGTCAGTTAAACATCTGCCTTTGGGTCCTGGGACTGAGCCCCATGTCATCCAGCTCCCTGGTTCTCCCTCTCTGCCCCTACCCCCTTGTGCTTTCTCTCTCTCAAATAAATAAAATCAGCCAGAGGAAAAAAGATTCCCTTCTTGTCAGTTCTTACAACATGGACAGGTTGGGAAAGTATGAGACCACCCGACCCTGTTCCAAGTTATCCTTCTTTTGTTTATCTTCCATCCTTTCTTTCTTTTTTCCCCACTCTCTTCCAAAGAATGAAATAGTAGATTAAATATGTAGTAGACATTTTAGATAGGGATTATATATAATCATTGTCATTCATTTTGACTGTCTTTAATACTGTTAGCTGCTACTCTCTAATCCTATCAGCTAACATAATTCTTAAGTGATTCTGAGAATTACTTGGTAATTTACTGGGGGGCAGGGGCAGCAACAGTAAAACATTCCAAAGAATATGCTGGACACAGAAACACTGTTTACCACAAATTCAAACTAAATTAGTTCAGGGTTATCCTGAGTGATCTTTGGAAGAGAATGCTAAATCTCTTCCCAGGTAAACTTTACCAAATGAAAATATAGAGAAGTATAAATTAAAATTACACACATTTAAAGGCATGAATAGACATATGTATTCATATGAAAATATACTTACAATATACTATTGAAAGTAATGGATAAGGTACATAACAATGTATATAGTATTATGGTCATTTTAGAAAATACTAAAATCATATAATCTCATATGCATGTATGTTAGTGTTTGTAAAGGAACAGAAAAAAGTCTGGAAGGATACACAGCACACTGCTGACAATAGTTATACCTGGTTTAGGAAGGAACTCTGACACTTCTCTTTTGTACGTTTTACAGCAAGCATCAATATTTTAAAAAACTACAAACATTAAATGGATAAAGCACATGGCACTGAGTAGGTGGCCAGTAAGTATCCGAATTCTTTTATAAATACTTAATTAGCAAGCATAAATTCTTACTAAAATAAAAATTCTTAGAAGCTCAGTACCATATATGTGAAGACTTTAGAAAAATCATTTCACTATAAGCTGATGATGTTGATAGTATTACCTGAAACTCCAGAAAAATCCAAAAAGTTTAAGAAAACCTAACTTTACCAAAAATTTTCCCTCCAAAAATTACTATTCTTCTTATGAATTAAACACAGGACCCAGCATTATCTCTAGTTTGCAGTTAGTCTACTGTGTAAGCTTGACATACAAGGAGTTGAAATCATCTGCTGCAAGCATCAGAAAAATCAATATGAATATTCTGGCATATTAATTTCTTTCTATGTATGTATAAATGTATATTTTTACATTCAATTGGCACCACACTGCTTTTTACACTTAATACTGTATTATAAAGACATATAAATTCCTCAAATACTCTTTGAAAATAATTGTTAATGACTACTTAATAGCCTATTATAGGCATAGATATATCACAATTTATTTAAGATTTACTTGTTGTGAGGTAATTTAAGTTGCTTTCAAATTTTCACTATCATAATTCTAATGAAACTGTAATAATCATCTTTACAGGATATTATTCTACTTAGAATTATCAGTTTATAATGTTTATCTAATTTTTTCTAATGTGGTGTACGTTTCTCTTACTGATTTATGACACTCCCCATTTCACATTAAGCTATTATATTAACACTTTCTAGTTTGTTTTTAGGCTGCTGTGGCAACCAAAATATGTCTTATTACTTATAATGTATTTTTATATTAGAGTACTATACTTTTCCTTATTTTTGCTTTTTTATTGTTTTAGATGAATTTTAGAATAGTTTTATATGATATCTCATGTCATTTTGATGGAACATAGGTTTCATAGCCTTACTATATATAGAAAGAGCTCTTACAAGTTAGTAAAGTTTGCTTTCTCATTCTAAGATTCTGAACTCTATGACATATATGTTGCAAATATTTTTTACTGATTTGTCATTTTTAACTTTTTATGGTGTTTTCAATTTTTAAAAATTCAAATATGTAAATATAAAAATACTTTCCTTTTCAGTATTTGGTGTTTCTGTTTTACAAATGCCTAGTCCACACCAAGTTTATATGAAGTACTTGCCTATATTCTCCTCTAGTATGTTGATGGTTTCATTTTTCAAATATGAAGTTTCTAAAACATCTAGAATTCTGTGTGAGGGAGGGGTCAATTTTTAAAAATAAATGGTTTGCCCATTATTTGAATGCAGTACTGAATGCTTCATGTTTTTCCAACTATTTTGAAATGTCACTTTAATCATTATGTTCTAATGTATGTCTAACTTTATTTGTCTATTCCATTTCATTAGATCCAGGCACCAATAAACTATACCACTTAAATTATTGTACCTTTAAAATAAATTTGAGTATCAGTAGCAGACATCTTCTCTCAATAATGTCTTTCAGACATCCTCCCACATTTATACTTCTAGGTATTTTCCCCCCCAAAATCATGTATAATAGCATGCTGACAGAATAAAGAAAGGACAAAGAAGAATTACTATAGATAGGCTTTCCAACTTCTACCAGGACATATGCCCAAGAATTGTTTGAAACTTACTCCAGTTGCCACTCGAATATTTCCTGATGGGGGTCGTATTCCAGAAGGAGGTCTTCCAGGCAACCCAATTCCACCACGTGAAACAGGGCGAGCTGCTGAAGGTTTGTGATTACTGGCCATTTGTTCACTTTAACCACTATTTGGAAACAAGAAACAGTTCAATTCTCCTTCATATTTTCTATCGCAAGACAATGGAAATCCACATAGCTTTCTTTTGAACATTTAATCCACAATAACTTTTCTTGCAAATTGCCATTCCAAGTACTACTTCAAGGCTAAACCTGCTTCATTTCGTTCAAATTTGACATTGTTACATTTAAAATGGAACCATGAAATCATTTACTATAATATGCCTTCCTCAGTTCCCTATTTTCTTACCAAAACGCAAGCCCCTGTCTTGAGCTCTTCCCATATTCTAGTAAAATTCTCTTTTCCGACATATCCAGCTTTGTTCTCCCCTATTTCTTCTCTGCGCTCTTGGTCTATGATTCACTCCCTTATATTCTCAATTCTATTATCAAATACTTCATTTTACTCTTTGCTTTACCAGAATCCCAACTTGTCCCAAAAACACTTTCAGTAGTAAAGGTTGTTTTAGCTTCTCAATCCACAAATCCAAAGCAAAGGGAGTGCACAACACTTCCATTGCTCCCCAGGGTCACTTTCAAAATATTACTCTTTCAAATCTTTAAAAAAAAAAATTGAACAAGACTCTCTTCCTTTGATGACCAGGGAATGCAACCTTGTTGCCTTGGATCTTTTCCGGTTGCTTTCGCTTAGGGACCATCTCACCTCTCCCCCCATCTTCACTAAAGTCTTTTGTACCTAGCTCAGTCTCTCTTTTTCATTCCACCTATGTCCTGGATGAATTCCATGGGGATACTGGATTCAATTCAAGGTCACAGTTTCCAGACTTAAATTTCAGTAACCATTTCACTCCATTTCAGTCATCTATAGCTGTGGGTAGACCTGGAGCTTGTCATCACCTGGAATTGTTTCACTTCAGTATCAACTGAAATACTTCATTTTCTGATCTTCATCTCCTCCCTATACCAGTCTCATCTTTATTCTCACTACATCTCCCTTTAAATCAGTTCTTTAATTCACTCATTCTCTCCCAGTTTATCACCCCCTCCTTTGCTCATCCGAATATATTATTTAAAGTTTGGCTGATAATTTAGAATAGCACTTTTCACATTATGGGTCATGACCTATTAGTAGGCTGTGAAAACAATTTGGCAGGTTCTGACCAATTACTTCAAATATGAAATTAAAAATATGAGTTCAATGCATAAAGGAAGAGTATTATTTCATTAAATTTTGTTTCAGTTATCTTTACATAAATTTACACCTTAGTGAAAAAATATTGCTAAAAAAAGCTAGCCATCATTTAAGCAAGTCCTAATCACTATTCACAAACAACTATAACAAATATAACAGTTTGAAGTATCACCAGAATTACTAAAATGTGACAGACAAGAAGTGAGCAAATGCTGTTGGGAAAATGGTGCTAGTAGCCTTGCCTGAGGCAGGTTTGCCACAAACCTTCAATTTGTAAAAACAAAAACAAAAACAAACAAACAAAAACAACACAGTATCTGGGAAGCTCAAGGAAAATAAGGAATGACCGTTGTCAACGTAAAATTTAAGTCTATTACTCTAGCTTTCCTGATAACTTCAAGAAAATGTACAATATATAAAACTTCCACCTGATTGCCACTGCCTTACTGTCTTGGAAAAAGCTTAGCATTAGATCAGTCCCAGAAGGTAAAATAAAAAGGGTCATTTTTAACAAACATGCCATTAACTCCTGGGTCATTCACACAAACATTCACGCCATCTCCACCGTTATTCATACAGAGAAGCAGCCTGGCCTTTGGCTCCAGAAAAACGAGTGACATAAACTATATAATCCCCGCCAGATGTTTTTCCTCATCTGTAGGACCTAGTGTGGCAATGAGCCTGTACCTTGCAGAGCTGTTGTGAAGATTACAGATACTAGATCTAAAATATCTGCCTCCTAATTATTGCTGCCATTATCCTCCTTAAACCAGCCATTTAAACATATATGAAGAAGTGGAAAGTTGCTAATACGAGACAAAGATCTGTTACTTTAAGTAAAATCCTTCGGCCCACAGTGAATTTTCTTTTTGAGCTTCTGGATTTCTTTTCTCTGGTCTCCCCTTGTCAGGTTTCCTCAGGGGGCTGTCTGAGGAGGTCTCTCCACAAGTTTTGTAGGACTGGAGTCGGACTTCCCTAACCTGGCGACGAGCTGAGGAGAACAACTAAAGAGTGGAAAAGTTCGGATAGGTCTTCTTTGGAGCGGACCAGGTTCTCCAACGTGAGAAAACCGGTTCCCGGGGGACTGAGGGAGGGATAGGTGAAACCTGGAATTTCTCACCTCCTCCGTCGCCTCACGAAGGGGATCGCAGCGGTCAGGGGAGCTCCAACTACTTTCCGAAGCCGCCGCCCCGGCGGATCCCACTAATCTACCTCCGCAACCGTTACCTCACTCGCGACTCCTCAGCTCGCCCACGCGCAGCTTTCCCGGACCCTCGGTCCTAACCACTGTCAGCCCCGTGCGACTGCGTATCCCGGCAACGGGGGCGGGGCCGGGAGAGAGCCCTCGTCCTGATTGGCCAACCTTCAGCCTCAGCCTGGTAATCACAGGCGAGGCGAGAGTAAACTGCTCTCGCGAGATTGGAGGGCTAATTTTTGTGGCCGAATACCGCGGCTTAGCTGAGAAAGAACATTTTATTGGGAAACTTTAGTGTTCTTTATAGTTGCAACAACCTCTCTGATAGTGTGCCCTACTCCTAGCGAGTTTTATTATATCACTATGTTACCTCACATGCGCTGTTATTTTTAGTAAAAACTAAAGTTTTTTTTTGTGGTAGGCAGCCTTGTACAATCTTTTTACTTTTTATTAGAGGCAGTTTTCCTTCCTGTTAGAACCGCACAACGCATACAACATTAAGTATAGATGTGTTTCTCGTACCATCTATTTCTTAAATGGTTGGAAGTTTTCTATCTTTAAGCTTCCTTTCAGAGTTCTTTTGATCAAAGTTTGTGAGAAAGGATGAATTAAAAGGACAGTGGTCTTGAAATATTTTAGTGTCAGTATTAAAAAAAAAAAAAACCCACACAATGTAAGAACTACTTCATTTCAAATCCCACCTTTCTAGTGAAGTATCTAGCAGTTTGCTTTCTTCCAATCTTCCTATAGAGTTAATGTGACTGCTGCTATAATCACAACCTACATATATATTGGACTTTTAATATTGTTTACATTATTTCCAAGTTGCATACATTATTTATATCCAGATTTATTTTCTAATATGCCTGCCTTCAAGTAATTTAAGATTAATCCAACAGAAAATGAAATAATGTCATGTGGCTAACTTCTCACTTCAAGTTTGTTAGGTATTTTTATGTAATTCTCCCATTTAAGCCCAGCATATTTGTAGTGGTCATTTATTATCCTTTTGGTCACTGTAGTGAATGGTAGTAGCATTTGCCACTCCAAAATATGCCACTTTCGTATAAGGATTATTTTGAGCTAAATGCAATTGGAAAGAAGATACAAGAAAATCTACCATTCCCCTATTTGCCTAAAAGCAGGACATTAATTTTTAACGGTGTCCTTTCTTGCGTCTCTCTACCAGGAAGGATAAAAGTCATGGAAGACCATTTCAGACCCTTTGTCAGCCTAGAGGCTACATGGAGAAATCTACTTAACAAACTTTACTAACTTTAGTTCCCCATATATTTGCCTCTCCATAGTTTGCTGCCTCTAAAGACTTAAGGTCCTTTTCTTTTCTTCTCTAAATACTGTTCCTTCGTTAAGATATTATATAAGCCCAGACTCTAGCCACCTCTTTGAGTACTCACCTCTGAGTTTCTCTTGTATGAATGTGATATACATGTTAATGTTTGTTTTTCCCTTGTTAATCTTTTGTTACAGCACCCCCCCCTCCCCCGGAAAGCCTAGAAGGGTAGAAAGAAAAAAGATTTCCTTCCCTACAACCTCTGTCCAAGTGCTCCGTATACAGAATTGTCTGGGAGAAGCTACTGACCTGGAGATTTCTCCCTGAGTGCCTTCAGACATAGGGGAGGGGGACCCAGCATTTGTCATTTGTATGCAGATGTCACAGTTGGGAAAAACGTCTTAGAATGGCTTAACGCGTGAAATATTTTCATTTTTTAGTGTACCAAGATCTCAGCTTAGTGTTCACAGGGTTTAAGGCAAACGATTGATTACAACTTGTCCCTAGCTCTCTCGTTTTAACTAAAAACAACGTTTCGCTTGTGAAAATCTCCGGAGACTGCAGGGCAGGTTTGGGGAATTCAGGGCTAAGCTGTCCTGACACAAGGACCGAAGCAATCTTTCTCAACCACAAGGGAGCGCGCAGCCCCTCGGTTCAAGATTTAAAATATCCGGATTCGGCGCCCCTGCGGCTCACGTCCCGCTAGCGCGTGGCATTGTGGGATTTGTAGTCCCGGCCCACATCTTTTACCGCAATAAACAGTTCAGCCAGGACTCAGAGAGGATCTGGATTAGGGCGATCGGGCAAAACAGCCGGACGTTAGCTCTAACTTGGCTGGCGGTCCGAGGAGTGGAAGGGAAGCGAACTTCAGCTCGGCGTCTGCCTCAGCAGCTGGGACGCACACGCTTTGCGTCATGGCGGGCTGAGACAGATGATGAATTCCGGTGTGCATGTCAGGGTTGCTGTGTCACTCGGCCCGTTCGGCTCACCCCTTTCCCGTCGCCCTTCCGCGCCGGCTCTCGGGCTCTTCCGGTCCTCAGCGGCCCCTCACCTGCAGGCCCCTCGCCCGCCGCGCTCGGGCGCAGCCCCGGCCACCTCTGCGAACTGATCTCGCGCGGTGCCTGGGTCCCGGGCGCCGGACCGACGAGGGCCATGGCCAGCGGCGCCGCCAGGTACCGGCTGAGCTGCTCGCTCCCAGGCCACGAGCTGGACGTGCGGGGCCTGGTATGCAGTCTCTATCCGCCGGGGGCCTTTGTGTCCGTGTCCAGAGACCGCACCACCCGCCTCTGGGTCCCAGACAGGTGAGCGCTGCGAGTCCTGGGACTCCCACCACCCATCCCCGCCTATGTTGCAAGCTTCCTACTGCTAATGGGAAGGGAGGGACGCTTCCTTGCTGTTGTTCTGCACTCTTCCCGGCCTTTACTCCAGTCCGCGCTCCTCCCAGTTCTGAGAGCACTAGTACTGTGGGCTCACATTGTAAGAAACCTGTAAGATTTAGGGAGAAAGAACACGGCTTTCGGTTAACAGAGACGTACATTCTTGTCCTAACTTAATCACTAAGGGTTGGGTGACCTTGGACGAACCTCTTCTCCTTTGGGCGATGATTTTCCATGTTTCTTTTAGATTTGAAAATTTACTGATGCTAGGTGCATCCTCCCTAAATGAGATATTGTGAAACGTCTGACTTGTAATTGAAGTAAATCCTGTTCTTTCCCTAGAATTTGCTCTGTTCCTAAAATTTAATTTTTGAGAACTTCGGTTCTCAAAAATTGCGTGCAGAGGGTTGCATTGGCTCCTCTACTCATAGTCGAAATCAGAGTTTCTTAGTCTGTTGTCTGGGGTGGGCCTAGATGGAGGGGATGAAGATTTTCACATGTTTTATGAATGTTTGGGAATGTGCTGTTTTCTTGAGAGAAAGCCATTTGCCTTCAAAAGATTGTCGGAGAGATTAACCAAAAAGAGAAATTAAGAAACAAAAGGTTAAGCTTAGGTCCAAATCTTGTTCAAGGTGTCAGTTCTTTTTTGTCTGGTTCTTACAGGAAATTTACGACCTGGGAGACATAGTTCAGTTTAGAAAGAGAAAACTTCTGGTTATTTACTTTGCTATGTAGTAGGTCCCTCGTTGGTATAGGTTTCACTCAGTTTGGGTAACCATGCATAAATTCAGGTCATAACTGTTGGTTGAGTGCCTCCTGTTTGTTTACAATCCTGAGGAAGAGTAAGACAAGAGACAAGTTCCCTGTTTTTATGGAGCTTTCTTATAGTCTGGAAGGAAAAGTGGATCAGAAAAAAAAGTAATTGTTCATTGGCATGTGTACTATGAAAAAAGCATATATAGATAGAGAATTGAGTGGAGGGATGTTAAAGAAGGAAGGCCCTTCAAGGAGGGTTTCAGTTTTGTTTTGTTTTTTAAAGCTGACACTAAGGTGGACCTAGTCATGGGAGCAAGGAATGAGGAGGGATAAATTCAAGGAGTTCTGTGGACAGTAGGAGGATCAAGCACAGAGATGCTGGATTAAGAAAGAGGGAAGTCCCTTTGTGGG
Source organism: Martes martes (assembly GCF_963455335.1). NCBI lineage: Eukaryota > Metazoa > Chordata > Mammalia > Carnivora > Mustelidae > Martes > Martes martes. The sequence goes on from NW_027666491.1 coordinate 39,670, forward strand.
GGAGGGAATGAGTTTGGAGGAAACCAGATGCTGTGATATGAGCGCTGCTAGAAAGTAAGCAGAAGCCTTCAGTGAGTATCATACAGGGAGCAGCATGATTTTTTTTTTAAAGATTTTATTTTTATTTATTTGACAGAGAGAGAGAGATTGCAAGTAGGCAGAGAGGCAGGCAGAGAGAGAGAGAGGGGGAAGCAGGCTCCCTGCTGAGCAGAGAGCCCGATGCGGGGCTCGATCCCAGGACCCTGGGATCATGACCTGAACCGAAGGCAGAGGCTTTAACCCACTGAGCCATCCAGGCGCCCCTAAGCAGCATGATTTGATTGACTTGTTGAGAAGTTCTGCTAGCTACTGGTGGAGATTGGATTGCAAAGGGATAAACGTGGAAATAGATCTGTTTGGAGGCTTTTGCTGTAGTGCAGCCAATACATGATGATAAAGAGACTAGAAATATTGCAGAGCAACTTCCTGTATTGAATTGAATGAGATGATCTGTACAGGTCTCTTTTACCTCTAAGATTCTGTGATATTCCAAATCACTTAGTAACACTAATACATTACTTTTGTGTATTTGAGTGTGACCACTGATTAAGCTTATATCTTTAAAGTTGAGTTCAGTTAGAAGCATATACCTAGTAGGATATAAACATTGCAGTAAGGAGTAACTAAAGGATCCCTGCTGTCATAGTTGAGTCCTGTCATGAAACTTCACACATTTGGTAGACCTCTGCTAGGTGGATAAGAGCTTAAGTCACTGGAGCATTTGCATTTTTTATGAACTTAAGGAATTTGAGGCTGAGATCATCTATGTGGAAAGTAGTCAAGCAAAATGTTGTGTTTTTTTTTTAACTCCTGTTTTTTTGTTTTTGGTTTCAAAATCATTCATGAATGTATTCAGCTAACACTGATTGAGAGCCTGCATTGTGCCACACACAGTAGATAGTGGGTGATTAGTGAGATAAGATTGTTTTATCTCTCATTTCCAACTGCTCAGAGTAGGGCATCTCATATTCACTGGGTGATGAGTCTTTTCATCCATAGAAAAAGTGTCCTCAGGGCTGACATCCTGACAATTTCTATTTCATGGTAAGTTAATAAAGTAAATGAACTGCTAAAATTTTTGCGGCCAAATAGTAAATAAAAATTGTTTTCCCATGTGCATTGTTTTTTTTTTTTTTTTTAAGATTTTATTTATTTGACAGAGATCACAAGTAGGCAGAGAGGCAGGCAGAGAGAGGAGGAAGCAGGCTCCATGCTGAGCAGAGGGCCCGATGCAGGGCTCGATCCCAGAACCCTGGAATCATGACCCGAGCCAAAGGCAGAGGCTTTAACCCACTGAGCCACCCAGGCGCCCCTCCCAGGTGCATTGTTAATAGAGTTCTCTATCAGGGTAGTTAGTACACAGATGGATTGGAAATGATGGGAGAATTTAATTTAGTTTTAGGGAAGCAAAATAGTTATATGCACTAAACCAGGTTTACTGTGTCTTTCGCAAAAGCCCCTTGAAAAAACTCTCTGGGCCTTCTGAAGTCTCTTCAGAATGGAGACATTATTTTTTGATTGTATATTGAACTGAACCAGTCAATATGCCATTATTCCAGACTGCTTCAGGCCTCTCTATAAGCCCACTTCAAATTAAACTGGACTTCTCAAATCCATTACCAACTGTTGCATTGCCTTTTGAAAACTATATTTGAAAGAAGCAACTTCAGATTTAAGGTTGTGTTTTAAATCTTCACTGACCATGCTGAGGTTGAAATAACTTCTCCTTTGTGTAAACACTCAGCACTTTGGGACCTAAGTGCAGTAGTTCCCTGGGGTTTATTGAGAAATCAGAGCCATTCTCTTCCTAGCCCCCAGTTTCCCTTTCTTGGAGGCAAAATTTTTATCTTTTTTAACTGCTTATTTTTTGTGTTTTACTTCTGTGTCTATGTATAAAGTGCTTTATTGCTGTTTCTTTTTATTTTTTAAATATTTTAGTCATTTTCTATTCCTACAGCGGAGTATTAGAATTTAGCTCTTTCTGCACCCTGCCAACCCCCATCACATATGCATCTTTTCTATGCTCTGACTCTAATAGTTAACCTTAATTTGGACGAAATCAGTATCTTATGACTGTATAGAGTCTACTTACACTGGAGCTGTGGAATAAACTATAATAACTTTTCCTCAGCCATTTTATGATCTCCCTGTAGCTAATAGGTGCCCTGTTTTAGGTTTTCATTTGCTTCATTTTCTATGTATTTATCACCAATTTAACTTCATATTCTTTACTAGTTGTCCAAGTCTCTTCTCAAGACCTTTTAGACACTCTGGATATTTCAGTTTTATCTTCCTGGCAATGAAAATTTTCTGACCCTAGTCTGTCTACCCCTCGTATACAACAAATGCTGAAATCTCCCTTCATTGTGCTCTCCACAGTTCCTTCTTTTGGGCCTCCTGTGTTGGATTTCTGTTATCTCTATCCTCTTACTTTCTTAGTTTTCTTTCCTGATGCCTTTTTGGAGCATATTTTTCAGGAGCTTCCTGAAATACAGTGCCCTGGTGATAAATGTATTAAGACCTTGCAAGTCTAAAAATTATTTTATTCTGCTTGCTACTTGAATAATAATTTAAATGTTTGTACCGTTCTAATTCCCAGATAATTTTCCTTCAGAATTAAGGAGCAATTGCTCCATTGCATTTTAGCCTCTGATGTTACAATTGAGAAGTCTGAAACCAATCTGATTCTTGAGCTATAATTTTTTTCTCTCTGGAAGGCAGTGTACATTTATGCATTGTTTAGGGCCATTAGTGGGCCCTTAAATGTGAAAACTCGTGTCTGTAAGTTCTGGAACATTTTCTTAACTCGGTTCTTAGGTTTCTTCCTCGTCATTTTCTCTGTCCTATTTTCTGGAACTTTTTTAAAAAGATTTTATTTATTTATTTGACAGAGGTCACAAGTAGGCAGAGAGACAGGCAGAGAAAGAGGAGGAAGCAGGCTCCCTGCTGAGCAGAGAGCCCCATGCAGGGCTTGATTCCAGGACCCTGGGATCATGAACTGAGCCGAAGGCAGAGGCTTTAACCCACTGAGCCACCCAGGCACCCCTTTTCTGGAACTTTTAATTCAGATATTGAACTTGTTTCTGAATTTATTCTCTCTCTCTCTCTCTCTGCTGTATTCTCTCAGAAATTGCCTTAACTTTTTGTGAAATTATGTTCTTTTTCCATAGTTGCAATATCTTCTATCTCTAAGAATAATAGTGATGGGGGGCACCTGGGTGGCTCAGTGGGTTAAAGCCTCTGCCTTCGGCTCAGGTCATGATCCCAGGGTCCTGGGATCGAGCCCTGCATTGGGCTCTCTGCACAGTAGGAGTCTGCTTCCTCCTCTCTCTCTCTGTCTGCCTCTCTGCCTACTTGTAATCTCTGTCAAATAAATAAATAAAATCTTTTAAAAAAAATAAGATTAATAGTCATGATTTTTTTATTTTTAAGTTATTTTTTTCTTAGTGATCTGTTTCCTTCAAATTGGTCCCCCCCCCCATTTATTTTGATCGCTATATTTCATTGTAAGAAGGGCTTTCCCTAGATGTCTGTAATCCTTATTTTGTACTCATTGTTAAGAGCGTAAAACTAAAAAGAAGCCCCTGGGTCTGCTCACGGTTCAGGCTTGCTGGCTGTGAGTTCACTGTAGGGTTATCTGGCTGGACCATTTCATTGGACTGATCTCCTGCCTCGAGAATGACTGCCCTTGTGAATGTACATGTTCCTTATACCCCAAAGCTCAAATATGCCTTGTGTCCTTCTACTCAAAGATTTTAAGCTTTTCTAAAGAAGAAAAGTTCAGGCTTTTGCTGGGTGCAAGAGGGGCAGTGTCTGGCTGGTGTATCTGGCTATTTTTGTTGTTGTTGTTGTTTTTCCCTTAACACTGGTATTAAGTTTTTTTTCTTTTTTTCATCAGTTCAAGAAATAGTTAATGCTTACCACATATAACATTGTGTTAGGAGCTTGGGGAGATAAAAAGAAGAACTGGATCTGGATTTTGCCTTTCAGAACTTCATAGACCACTAAAGAAGATGCACATAAACATCTATACTGGGAAGTGCTGAGAGTCACAAAGTATATTTAGTGGTTTATATAATACATATTTTTAAACATGTCCTGTCTTTTGGATTTCATTAGGCCTATTGATAATGCTTTCTAAGGGCACTTTTTTTTCAAAATGCAGTGGATAAGTTAAAAATAGCTACTACCAATTACCTTGCTTTGAAGATTTTTTATATTATTCAGCTTCCAACTGATTCTGAAGATTTTCAGTAGTCTTCCTTATTCTAGTTCCTACCCTTTTTTGTCCCTATTTCTAGATAGTGCTGCTAACATTCTTGAGGTTTTGGGGGATTCATTGGTAGACTGGTCCTCTACTTCGCCTAATAACCTACTTAGAACTCAATTCTCTCAGGTCTTCTATAGCCTTTACTATTTTTCAACCAGCTTTTAGTATTCAAAATAGTATTCCTGTTTCTTTTCTTCTCATTCTTCCTGGCCTTGTGGGTTTATGCTTTTCTTTAAAATGTGTGTGTATTTATGTTTATGTGGGAGTCTTTTATATGCAGTTGTCCTATCTCCTTCCACTACACTGCAGACTTTTTGATTTAGCTAGAGTCAGGGATATAATTATTTATATTGCTCTCAGCCACTAAGTTACTGCCTTCCACATAGTATATTGTAAATCTGTTGTTTGACATAATAGGTAAGGCAGTGATGCTGAGTGACTGACGAGTAAAACAAATTGATGACCAACCTTCCTTCTTTCCTTCCTTCCTTCTAGTAGGCTCCATGCCAGTGTGGAGCACAACACAGGGCTTGAACTCATGACCCTGAGATCAAGACCTGAGGTGAGCCAGAGTAGGACACTTAACTGACTGAGCTACCCAGGCACCCCAGAAGTTGATAATCTTTCTAATCCCAAGATAGTTATTAATATGCTGTGTCCCTAGAGCAGTTGTTTTTATATCCCTTTATTCCCTTAGTTTGCATATTGAAAAGATTGATAGTTTAGCTATTTAGATGTACATACTATACTAATGAGTACTAAGTTAATGTTTCATAGTATGAAAATACCCTCATTATGTTTAAGGCTTATCGATAGTAGATTCCATTATCCTAATTGCATGAATGTTTCACTTCACTAGGGATTTTAAAGGGTAACAGTCACAAATGAATAGAAATAAAAATGGAATATGAGAAAAAGCCATTTATGATACTTGTTAATCTCCCTTTCCTTCCTTATTCTTTCTGTTAATTAACATGCTGTTCTCAGTGAAATACAAATTAAACTTTGAATTTGATGTGAATCTCAATAGTAGCTATTAAAATTAGATATTTAATATTTAACTTAAAACAAATCATATCTTAAAGTAATATGTACTATAAAGTTCAACCTAATAAACACTAAAAGGAAGTGAGTACTTTGGCAATTCATCTCATGTCCTGTGCTAAGTAAGGGGACGGTATATGTCTTGTTAATTACCACGTCTTTCTAGTCCTAACAGGGGCTTTACGGAAATGCACTGTATGAGTGGCCACTCCAATTTTGTATCTTGTGTATGCGTCATACCTTCAAGTGACATGTACCCTCATGGACTAATCGCCACTGGAGGAAATGACCACAATATTTGCATTTTCTCACTGGAAAGTCCAGCACCACTTTATATACTGAAAGGTCACAAGAATACTGGTGAGTATAATGCTTTGGTTTTTTTCAATTTGAAGAAGTTTCATCCTTTTGAAAATAAAATTCACATATCTGCATTCCATACTATTATTATGTTTGTTTTACTTATGGCTATGGCTTGGTAGTGAAAACCTTTTTATATCATCATCATTCTGTAAATTCTCTGTTACAGATTTATTGTTGTCATCAGTAAAGGTTGACATGCTTATATACGTAAAATTAAGTGTTCCATTTTAAAAAGGAAGAAGCTGTATAATTTAATACACTTTGTGGTTTTGGTTTTTCAACTACTTCGTGCAAGGAATTAATATGCTCAGGAAGACCAAAAGCATTTTTTCATCTTTTGGTTGTTACATCTGTATTTATAAAGCAAATCGAAGACTGAGAACAAATGTGTTTGGGCCTTGGTATCATAACTGCAGAATATTTAATACTTTTGAACATTGTTTTCTATGATTTGTGTACATTTCTGATTGTCTGATGTTCCTAGATTTGTGTGTGGCTTGATAGCTCTTTGTTATAAAACGATAGGCTTATTAATCAGTGCAGTGTATGTACTTATTTTGTATCCGGATCTGTAAGCAAATAGGATGGCTCATCAACATTTTAAACTTAATTCCTTTAAAAAAATTGTAAGATGTTTTGTGTGTATATATGTGAAATCTTGAATGATACAGACTTTTTTAAACTTTATTAAGTCTTGAAATGTATGTAAGAGTAGAAACACATTATTTTATGAGTTATATATAAAAGGATAATGCTCTTTTTCACCCATGTATTTACTTAGCTTTATATGTGTTGTCAACACATGGCCTATCTTGTTTCATCTACCACCTCTTCCACAACATTATTTTAAAGGAAATTTCCAATATACTCTTTCATTTGTAAATATTTTAATATGTAGCTCTAAAATAGGGTTTGGCAGACTTTTTCTGTAAAGGGCCAAATAGTATATATTTTAGTCTTTGCAGGCCATGTGGTCACTTTTACAACTTTTCAACTCTGCCATTGTGTACAGAAGCAGCCATTGACAATAAATAAATGAATGAGCATGTCTGTATTTCAGTAAACCTCTATTTATAGACACTGAAATTTGAATGTCATAATTTTCACATATTAGGAAATAGCTTTCAATTTTTTTCCCTCAATCACTTAAAAATGTAAAAACCATTCCTAGTTTGTGCACTGTACAAAAACAGGTGGCCCACAGGCCATAGTTCCTTGAGCCCTTTAAAAGATATAAATTATCTTTTTTTTCTTAAATAATCATTATGCCTAAAACAAAAGCTAATTTTTTATTATCAAGTATCCAGTGAAGGCTCAAATTATACTCAGTTGTCTCATGAAAGTTTTTTTTTTTTTACAGTTTGTTTGAACTGTGACCCAGCTAATGTCCACATGTCTTTTAATCTATGGGTTTCTTTCCCTTTTTTCCCTCTCTGTATTTGAAATCAGCTTATTTATCCTGTAGGATTTCCCACAATCTGAACTTTGCTGATTAAAGCCTTATTCTTTCCTTTTACATGTTCCTCAATCCCTTGTATGTCTTATAAGCTATTAGATCTAGAAGCTTAATCAGATTCAGATTCAAGTTCTTGGCAAATACACATTATAGGTAATATTGTGTACTTTTTGTTGTAGCACATTAAGAGGCACTTAATATCTCTGTGATATTAAGATTAATTAGTAGGTTCAAGTGTTGTATCATTCATTCATTTTAAATTCCTATCAGTCTTTTATGTAATGGTTTTTAGCATGTATTGATAATCACACACATATCTAGTGTTTCATTAAGATTTGCAAAATCATTGGGGCACCTGGGTGGCTCAGTGGGTTAAAGCCTCTGCCTTCAGCTCAGGTCATGGTCCCAGGGTCCTGGGATTGAGCTCCATATCGAGCTCTCTGCTCCGTGGGGAGCCTGCTTCCTCCTCTCTCTCTCTGCCTGCCTCTCTGCCTGCTTGTGATCTCAGTCTGTCAGATAAATAAATAAAATATAAAAAAAAATTACAAAATCATTGTACTTTAATTCTACAATTATTTTTGCCTTTAATAGCTAGCATTTTTTTAATATAGATTTTTCTCATACCAATTCTTTGGTTACGTGGGAGACTTTGATACAGGAAAGGCAGGATAAATGCTCTTTTACTGAGTTTCAGAATGAGTAGGTTTCCTAGCAGCTTTTTTTTTTTAAATTCTCAAGTTGTCCCATATTTGGCCATTGGAAACCTCTTTAAATTGGCCCCTGTGGGCTTTTGATAAGACCTTTAGCAGTCTTCCTTGCTTTTGGTACTACAGAATGTTGCAGGTTCACTTTATGCTTTTCTTCTTCTAGATCTGAAATCACCTGTTTCACCAAGAAGCCTATGTTTTTTGCTTTTGTTTTTTTAGCAGACAATAATAGCTGGAAACCTTAGTTTGGGCTGTAATGGTGCTCAACAGAAATTTTTTAAACGTAATCTTGTTTTATAATTCTGTAAAACATAAACAGTTTCAAAGGAAAAACAACTCAAGGTATATTCAAAGAAGTCTAGATTTTGTCTGTATTGCCTTCTTAAACTATTCCTTTCCTTATACTTTTTATTAACTTTGTTAGGTATGTATGTATATCTATATTGCTCCTTTATATATAAAAGATAAACAGATAACATACTATATGAAATTGTCTGCCCTTCCTCTTTTTGCTTGATAATATTACCAACTTAGAGATCTCTTTATTATACTATATAGAAATCGTCATTCGTTTTTACAGTGGCATTTTTATTCACTGTTTAGCTAGCCATACTGTGGTGATTCTAACTTATTCAACCAGTCCCTTACTAATGGACATCTGAGTTTTTAATCTTTTGCTAGTACAGATAGTGTCATGATAAATGGCTCTGTGCCTGTGTCATTTCCTTCTTTTGGAAGTATCACTTAGGTATAATATCCATTTCTGAATCAAAAGGTAAGTGCACATGCAGTTTTGTTAGGTATTGGGGAACCCCTTCATTAGATGTTGTAACTTTTATTGCATTTCCAGCAGCATCATATGAGTCTCTATTTCCCTTGCCGATGGAGTATGTTGTCAGATTTTTAGATTGTTGCCAAAATAAGTGAAAAGTGAAATTTGCATCTCTCTTTTTATTGGGGGGGGGCATCTTCATATATGGAAGGGATTTTTACCTTTCTTTTTCCTATGAACTGTATTAAAAACTCCTGCCCATTTAATACAGGGTTACTGGCCATTTTTGAAACCCTTAATTATAGTTATTAACCCTTAAATACAAATTACAAATATTTTCCCATTTTGCTATCTTTTTTAACTTTGCACATTTTTTTGTAATGGAAAAGTCAATTTTTATGTAATCATGTTTGTCTTGATCTTTTAAGGTATTAGAAGATCTCATAGAGATCTGTACAGTAAAAAATACTGCTTCAATTTTGCAGGGTATTTTTTCCAGTCTGATTTATTTCTACTTTATCATAAGGTAATCTTTTGTTATTTTGTTAGTTTGCTTGATGGTTTAGGGGCCAAGTATTATTTGCTTTTTATTTCCTTTTTTGACACCCCATACCATGCTAGCGAGTGTAGCTGAAGAAATTAATGATTGATATTTTTATGTCATTTTTTGGGTCAGTTTTCTAGCCCAAATTTTATATTCTAAATATAGTAAAGTAGTACTATCCTTTGGTTGATATTATATGTATAACACTTCCCAGTTACATTATAAGTTGTGATTCTAAGTAATTACATGTTGCATTATATGATCTCTAAAGGCTTTTTTCCCCTACCTTTTCAAAGCTGAATCCTCCTTATACTTATTGAAAGAGATTTATTTTGTTATTCATTCTTTCAGCCTGATCTTGAAAGGAATTTTAAGAAAGAAATTTTCTGAGCTTTCTAAAATAATGTTTCTCTTGAATTATATGCTACATTGATCTCTGAGAGAATATAAAAAGCATTCCCGATTACACTATCAAGATGAGACATTTAGAAAATTGGAATTGGTAGTTAATTCTTCTTATGAAAGAACCTCCTGTTCCCACAGATTTAAAAACCAAAACTTATTTTGTATATTCAGCTTGATTCACTATTTTCCATTAGGAAATATATGGTACAAGTTTTTGGAGGTAAATTATTACTATCTGAGAAATAAGTTTATCCAAAAGAAAAAAATTTTTAAAAAATCAACCATTTCCTGAAAGCTTATGGTTTTCTGTTTTTAGACTGGTTCGTGAATAATGTATTAATATAAAATCAAATGGTTAATTTACTAGTCTTCAGGACATTTGAGTTTAAAGAACGACTGATGATGCATAGGCTTTTAAGTCGTTTTTTAAAAATTTTTAATTATTTGAAAAACAATTTTTCATGTAAGTGGAAAAATTTACTTTGATTTCAGTATTCAGATACAGTAGTCATATCTTTTTTAAAGATTTTATTTATTTATTTATTTATTTATTTATTTTTAAAGATTTTTATTTATTTATTTGACAGACAGAGATCACAAGTAGGCAGAGAGGCAGGCAGAGAGAAAGAGAGAGAAGCAGGCTCCCCGCTGAGCAGAGAGCCTGACGTGGGGCTCAGTCCCAGGACCCTGAGATCATGACCTGAGTCAAAGGCAGAGGCTTTAACCCACTGAGCCACCCAGGCACCCCAAAGATTTTATTTATTTATTTGACAGAGAGAGAGATCACAAGTAGGCAGAGAGGCAGGCAGAGAGAGAAGGGAAAGCAGGCTCCCCGCTGAGCCGAGAGCGCAATCCCAGGACTGTGGGATCATGACCTGAGCCAGTAACCACTGAGGCGCCCCAGTAATCATATTTTTATGTGTACAGTAATCTGTTTCAGTCTTTGTCCCTATGACTAAGCATAGGTAATACTTTACAGATCCACAGCAGATATTCTCTTCTCCAGTTACCAAGACTATTTCTTATCTAGTTTTTTTTTCATTTTAGAGATTAAAATTGTTTCATTTCTCAGAATTTTGGTTTCTTTATCTGTTAAATGGGACTAACAGCAGCACTTAGTTCCTGGGATTCTTGTGGAATGTAATGTTTTTATGGTGTCTGGCAAGT
>NW_027666490.1:0-50053 GCF_963455335.1 Martes martes
GGCAGAGGGGTGGGGGGAAGCAGGCTCTCCGCTGAGCAGAGAGCCCGATGTGGGGCTGGATCCTAGAACCCTGAGATCATGACCTGAACTGAAGGCAGAGGTTTAACCCTCTGAGCCACCAGGCACCCCTGGGTGGTGCTCCTGATGTGTTCATCAGCCAGTCCTGATTGATGCTATCACTTCTCATAGCAAGTTAAGGATCCATCTGAACTAAACTCAAGGAAAGGTAGTCGCTTGGTTCTTTTGTCTAAAAGAAATAAAAAATGTGCAGCTAGTAAAGAGACGACAAGTTAAGGAAAACTAGATAGAGCAGTTTGTATTTACGGGTTTTGAAGAGCTCAAGTTATTACATGTATAAAAATGTTTTATTTATTTTTGGGTCTGTACAGCTTCTATTACAGTGTTCTGTTAAAGTAGTAGATCAATAAACGGTCAAAATGTATTGGATCCAATTCAGCATTTATTGAACTTAACACCCAAGACACTGTGGAGAATATAAAATGTGTAATAGCACTGATACAGTGCTCAGTAAATATTTCTACTCAGATATGACAGTTTGCTTAGGAGTTTGTTTTCTCTGTATATCATTTCCCCAAAGATTTTTAACATTGATTATGACACCTGAATTTTGAACAGTCTTAAGTATTTAAACATGTAATAAAACAATTTTTGTTCTATTGATAGTTCTACATACCGTCACAGTAAACATAGAAAAAGTAACATTTTAGCATTATAAGGTTAGAAAAAATATTCCAAACTAACTTCATTGTTTTTTTCTAGTTTTTGTGTAATTGTGAAACTGGTTTGTAAGACTGTACAGCTTGCCTGTATTCTTACATTAAACTTTGAACTTTTTTCAAAGCAGATTACTGTTTCTTGATGTACATGAAGATAATGCAAGCAGTTGAGGAAGTTGCTAAGAAGCGTGTACTGGGGATGCTCTAGGAAAAGACTGAATGCCGAGGCGAGTTCCAGTCCAAAGGTGTTTGATTTACCCAGAAGAAGGTGAACATCATGGATCAGAACAACAGCCTGCCGCCTTATGCTCAGGGCCTGGCCTCCCCTCAGGTAATACAGCTGGGGGGAGGGGGAGTAGATGGGGTAGAATCAGCATTGTGAGAGCCGGTGTAAAAAGGAAGGAAGGAATTTAACCATTTATTGTTGAAAATGGATTTATATGGTTTTATGTTTCTCTTATTTTGTTGAGAAGTTCTATTAGGCTTTGAGTAGGCGTGACAGTATTTAATTTTGGGAGTTAAAATATGTATCTGTCTATAAATCTTAATCTTTCCGTAAACATTTATGAAATGTTGATTATCGGGTCTTTGATTTTGAAAGTAACTCTCACCAGGTTATTTTCTAGTTTTCTCTTTCTCTTTTATGCTTAAGTTTGCAGATAACATATCTACTGTTGTGCCCGAGTTTTCGCGTCTGAGAGACCACCAAGGAGGGCATGTGATGTAATGAGCATTGTGTGTTGTATGCAACTGTTGAATCACTAAACTCTGCCTCCAGAACTAATAATACACTATATGTTAATACGTTGAGTTTAAACAAAAGATTTTTAAATAAAAAATTAACCTTAGATATGATTTTCATAAAATGAAAACATCTATTTTAAGTGTTTTGATAATTGTGTATACAAAATACACATCTGATCTGCTAATCCACAGCTAAAGAGAGTTTTGCCTAGAATTTCATACAAATGGAATCCTATCAGGATGAGCTTTTGTGTGTGTGTGTGTCTGTTTTCTTTGCCCAATATAATGTCCGTATGTCTGCAGATTCCTTTTTATTGCCAAGTAGTACTCGGTTGTGTGGATGTACCACATTTGTGTATCTGTTCTCCAGTTGCTGACGTTTGGGGGGCTTCTAGGTCAGGCTTTTATGAATAAAGTTGCTGTAAACATTTGTGAACAGGCTTTGTGTATACTGTTTCTGTCTCTCTTGGGTAAACACTTAGGAGTGGGATTGCTAGGTCATATGGTAAGTGTATGTTTCACTTTACAAGAAAGTGTCAGACCCTGTTCTAGTTCCATCAGCAGTGTGTGAGAATTCTGGTCGTTCCACATCCTCATGACACCTGAGGCCTTAACTTTTCACCATGCTGGTGGTTGCTTGGTAGTATTTCTTTGTGATTTCAGTTTGCATTTTCCTGATGGCTAACAGTCTTGAGCATCGTATCAGGTGCTTATTGGCCCATTACATGCCTTCATTTGTAGAATGTCCTCCTCATCTTTTGTCCATTTGTTTTTTGGGTTGTTTGTCTGTCTTTTACTGAAGTGTCATTGCTCTTCATGTATTGTGGCTTCGGGTCCTTTCTCAGGGGTAGGTATTGTAGAAGTTTTCCCTCAGTCTGTGGTGTGGCTTACTTGTTAATTTTCTTGGTGATGTCTTTCAGAGAGTAGAAGCTATTCCTTTTTTTTCTGAAGTCCATTTATGTGTATGTCTGTGGTCCATTCTGTGTTCATTTGTATATGTGATGTAAAGAGGCAGATCTTTAAAAAACCTTAGTCTTTTCAAAGTAACGTAACCTGAATATTTTCTTGCCAGTATTTTCTAGACCTAAGTGTTAGATGCAGCAGAATAATGTCTATGCTATTAGGGCTGCAGTATACGGTTGATCCTCCTCTCACATTCTTCCTTCCACTATGTCGGTTAAACAATTCAATGTAAATATCTTAGACAGTTTTGGTTTGTGTTTTCTGCCAGATAAAGTGGTAGAAGTGGGAAAGGGTTAGGCTGTCTTTTGGATCTTGCACCCATTTGAGAATCTAATGAAGACCGTGGATCCCTTCATGCCGAAATATTGGGTATAGTTTTTAGAGGTCCATGAAGTCGCCACAAGCTCTGCAGCCCCGTGGGCTCCATGGATTTCGGTGTCTGGTTAGTGCATCGGACTGGATCTCAGGAGAACGTAGCTGTGATTGTGGCTTCTCCACTGGGGAGATCTGTGGTCTCGGGAAAGTCATTTAGCTTTGTCTCCCGGTGTCAGTTTTCTTTTCCTTAACGTGGGAAGAACAGCATCTATTTTTCCCCTTTCCCAGAGTTAATAAATGTAACAGTGTCTGCAAAAGTTAGGCATTTGGAAAAATAGATTGATACTGTTCTGATAGACATATTGGATTTTCTTGATTTAAACTTTTTGGAGAGCAAATGACCCACCTTTTTGTAGAGTATTCTGATAATTTTCATTATTGTTGTTAACACTTAAGTGTTTTCTTTGTGCTTGTCATAGTGTTGAATTAGTTCAGAGGCATCTCTAGGGTAAGCGTATAATAATCATCCACACTTGGACAGATCCCTTGAAAGTGAACGGGGACGAGCCGGGCCGTATACCGGGGTGACAGTTTAGACACAGGTGGGGAGTCACTCTGGTTGTCTCCTTCGTTCTCTCTGACGGTATTAGAACATTATTATCCAGTGGAGATGCCTGAAGGGCTAAGCAACTTCCTCAGGTTTTCACATGGAGTACGTCGCAGGGTTGGATTTCACACGTGGGCATGATCCCAAATACTAAGCTTTTACCTGCTGTGTTATGGCGAAGAGGAAAGTGATACGTGTAAGAACAGCAAATGCCTTTTTACTAAGGCATCATAACCCCATTGACACTCGAAGGCATCTGTCCTCGTACATCTCCCCTCCTCCTCTACTGCACAAGTGCCGGAAACGCCCAGTCCCGGCTGGCCTGACTGTACTGTTCTCCTGACTTTCCACAGGGTGCCATGACTCCTGGGATCCCGATCTTCAGTCCGATGATGCCGTACGGCACAGGACTGACTCCACAGCCCATCCAGAACACCAACAGCCTTTCCCTCTTGGAGGAGCAGCAAAGGCAGCAGCAGCAGGCGCAGCAGCAGCAGGCGCAGCAGCAGCAGCAGCAGGCGCAGCAGGCGCAGCAGCAGCAGCAGCAGGCGGTGGCGGCAGTTCAGCAGTCCGCCTCCCAGCAGGCCGCCCCGGGGGCCTCGGGCCAGACCCCCCAGCTCTTCCACTCACAGACTCTTACCACGGCACCCTTGCCGGGCACCACTCCGCTCTACCCGTCCCCCATGACCCCCATGACCCCCATTACCCCTGCCACGCCAGCCTCTGAGAGCTCGGGGATCGTGCCGCAGCTGCAGTGAGTACCCTCTGTTGCGTCTTCTCCCTTGCCCCGGAAGGCTCCCTTGACTGGGTGCTGATCTTCCCTGTTGAGAGGTGGATTGATTTGTTGAAGGACATAGTGCCAGTGATAATCATATGCGAACATTTGCTCTCTCTCACGTGAGAGAGGGATGCTCAGCTGCCTCAGTGAGTCAGTCCCTGCAGTAAAAGACTCGCAGAACCTCTTCAGACATTTGGTAGCTTGCGTTTGTAATTTTGGGCCACATACAGAAACACGAGCTACCCAGCTGTTATAGACATTTCCCTGCGGCTGATCTGGTGAATCAACCCTTGTCAAGTTTTCAGTTTCTGGGAAGGGAAGATGAGTTACTTAGTTTTTGTTAGTTCACGGTGATCCTTGCTTGTCTTAGTTATTATGGGGGCTGCATGTAACTCTTTGCAGAGCCGTGTCCTTTCCACGAGCTGAGGATGTCTCTTCTTGTCCTGAATGGACTTTTCTACATAAATGAAATGGGTTCTCTATGTAACCGAATTGGGTGTGGGGTAGGTGGGAGTAGGAAAAAAAAATTATGAAAAACATACAAATATTCTCATGTATCTGTCAATGAGAAGTATATAGCTTTTGCTTTTGGGAAACTTACTGCCGGATTGAAGGGCCATTTGCAATAACTACATCATCTCGTTTTCTTGTAAGTCATCTCTGGTCATTTTTAGAACTAAGTAATATTTATTTATGGATCCTGTTATCCAGATCTTGCCTCGGGTGTTTGACCTGACATAGTTTTAAAAATCAGACACTTTGCATTTTACTGATTTAGAGAGATAATCCCTTGTGAATTCACCTTTGTCAACACCACTCCCTCTTGTCTTGCATGCTTGTTTGGGTCTTGTGGGCATTTAAGTTTGCACCTCTTGTTTAAATCAAATTATAACTGGTTGTGATGGGAGTATTTGTTTCTTGCCGGCACCTTAAACTTCCTGATACTCTACAGAGCATCTAGTCAGCCACATTACTGAGTTTCCATATCAACTAAGAGCCCTTCTGGGTGAGAATTCAATGGCCTCTAAATCTTAGAGGCTTATGAAGAATTGGGGTAAATAATTAATGAATATATAAGAATATGTTTTTAAGGGGAGCCTGGCTGGCTCAGTTGGAAGAACATGTGAC
Organism: Martes martes; assembly: GCF_963455335.1. Taxonomy (NCBI): domain Eukaryota; kingdom Metazoa; phylum Chordata; class Mammalia; order Carnivora; family Mustelidae; genus Martes; species Martes martes. The sequence goes on from NW_027666490.1 coordinate 5,273, forward strand.
TCTTGATCTCAGGGTTGTGAGTTTGAGCCCGTGTTGGGTATAGAGATTATTTAAATAAATAAACTTAGAAAAGAAAAGAAAGGAAAGGGTTCTGGGGGGATGGTAAAGCAGGAGAAAAGCCTTGAACCACATGGCTTTGGGGAATTCTTGCAGACATTTAAAGAAGAACTAACACGAATCCTTCTCAAACTTTGCCAAAAAAATTGAGGAGGGAATGCTTCCTAACTCATTCAGTGAATCCAGCACTGTGCTGACACCAAAGCCAAAGACACTGTAAAAAAAAAAATCTACAGACCAGTGTCTCCATGATCATTGATGGAGATGTCCTCAACAAAATGCTAGGAAACATCATTAAGCAGCGTATTATACACCATGAGCATGTGGGATTTTTATTCTTAGAATGCAAGGGTGGGTCAGCATACAAAAATCAACCAGCGTAATACGCCAGAACGATGAAATGAAGAAAAGTGATCGTCTCTGTTGATGCAGAAAAAGAACGGACAAAATTCAACATCCTTTCATGATGAGAACAGTCAACAAAATAGGAAAAGATGGAAACTATCTTAACTTAGTAAAATCCATATGTAAAAAGTCACAGCGAGCCTGATACTCAGTGTCGTAAGACTTAATGCTTTTCTTGTGAGATCAGGAATAAGGCACTTCCATTCAGCAGATGCCTGGAAGTTCTAGTCGGAGCAGTCCTAAGAGGTGCAAGGCATCCAGAGTAGAAAGGAAGGAGTTACGTTCTCTCTTCACAGGTGTTACGATCTTACACATAGAAAATCATAAAGATTCCACAAAAAAGCATTCGATATAAATAAGTGAATTTATTGAGAAACGTGGCAAGATACAAAGTTAACACTCAAGAGTCAGTTGCGTTTCTGTACACAGTGAACAATATAAAAAGGAAATTAAGCAATTCCATGAACAACATGATCAAAAAGAAGAAAATACTCAGGGATTAGATTAACCAAGGATGTGAAAGACCTGTGCTGAGAACTATAAAACATTGCTGAATTAAAGAAGACCTGAATAAGTGGGAAGACATCTCATGTTCATAGGTTGGAAGATTTTATATTGTCAAAAGCTTAATATTATCCAAAATAATCTTATATATTCAGTGCTATCCCTATCAAAATCCCAATGATATTTTTTGCAGAAATAGAAAAACTCAGGCTGAAATTCATACGGAATCCCAAGGGACCCTGAATAACCAAAACAATGCTGAAAAAGAAGAACAGCCTGGAACACTGACACTTCCTGATTTCAGAACTTCCTACAGAGTTACAGTGATCAAAACAGCATGGTATTGGCGTAGACACAGACATTTAGACCAATGCAGTGGAACAGAGAACTCAGAAATAACCCTTGCACATATGGTCAAATGATTTTTGTCAAGGGTGCCAAGCCTGTTCAGTAGAGAAGATAGTCTTTGCAACAAATGATGCTGGGACAACTGGATATCCACATGCAAAAGAATGAAGTTGGGCCCTTAACTAACACCACATTCAAAAACTAACTCGAAATGGCCTTTCTGGCAGCAGCCTCCCCATAAGAACATGCCTGTCATGAAGGACCTCCTTTACCCGACCCCAGAAAAGGAGAAGAGGAAGTATAAAAAGAAGCGCCTGGTGCAGAGCCCCAGTACCTGGGATGCTACAAAATCACCAGTCTTTAGCCACCCGTAAATGGTAGCTTTGTGTGTCAGCTGCTCCACTGTCCTCTGTCAGCCCACAGGAGGAAAAGCCTGCCTTTAGGCGGAAGCAGCACTAAACGCCATGAATCAAGATGACAGGATTTTGGATACAAAAAACAAAAAAACTAAAAGTAGATCAAAGACTTCAGTGTAAGACTCAGAACAATAAAACTCTGAAGAAAACGTAGGACAAAGGCTTCATGACATTGGATTCGGCAGTATTTTCTTGGATGTGACTCCAAAGGCACAGATAACAACAGAAAAAAATAGATAAATTGGACTGCATGAAAATTTTGAACACTTGTGTATCAAAAGACACTGTTCACAGAGTAAAAATGCAAACCACAAGGTGGGAGAAAATGTTTGCAAATTGTGTATCTGATAATGATTATTATCCAGATATTTAGAGAACTAAAAACTCAACAACAAAAAAACAAAGAGCCTGGTTGCAAAATGGGCAAAGGACTGGAATGGACATTTCTCCAAAGAAAATTCATGAATGGCCAATAAGCACATGAGGTACTAAACATTGTTTATGTAAATGCAAATCAAAACTGCAGTGAGATACCACCTCATACCCGTTAGGATGGCAATATAGCAAGTGTTGGGGATATGGAGAAGTTTGACCCTTATGCACTGCTGTTGGTTAAAAGAAAGAAAAAATAAGAATACATGTAGCCATTGTATGACTTAATTGTGGTAGATGCCCCACTACCTGCTTGATTCCGTTTGTAAGGAGAGAAATGCCAAAGGTAGGTGTGTATATAAAGTTGATTGGAAGGAAACAGATGATGTAGAAATGAAAACATTCATTGGATTGATCATTCTAATTGCTCTTAACAATTGTGTATTGAGGTACCCAGCTGTCCTCTTATCCGACCAAATTGTGAGCCATCAGGTTTTAAGAGTATTGCATTTTGACAGGACAGGAAAAGAATCAAAAGCAGCAATGAGCTAGAAACAACTGGAGATGTATTTGCCATCTGGAATCAGTATTCACAGGATGGTGATGTTCCTCGTCAGCGCATGATGGTTTAAGGGCAATTAGTTTCATTCAAAGGGCTTATCAGGGCTTCGTTCAGAAGGCTAAGGCATGGCTCTAGGGATAGATGAGCGCAAATCCTGACTTACCTGGCACAAGGTAACTGCCCCATTTAAGCCTCTGCCTCTTCCTCTGAAAATGTGAATATTAATAGTTACTACTTCATAGTGCATTGTAAGTATTAAGTGGGTAACTATGTAAGATGCTGACCATGGTGTGTGGTAAACACTTAATAAATGTCAACAATTTAAAGAAATAACATTTAATATAATTAAATTTGTTCTAGTAAAAGAATCAGACTTCTAGATAATTATCTAACATCTCAACCTGTAAAAGTTAAATAAATGATCATGTTTTCTTTTCAAATTTCTTGCAGAAATATTGTATCCACCGTGAATCTTGGCTGTAAGCTTGACCTAAAGACCATTGCACTTCGTGCCCGAAATGCTGAATATAATCCCAAGGTCAGAGCGATTTTAATGTATTTTAAACTATAATAATACAGGAATTTACTGTTAAAGGTCCCTAGACCAAAATGTGTTTGTCATGCTTACGTTTGTTGGTACCAACAAAATGAGGAATTATAGCAAAATGCATATTTTTTAAAATTTTTTTATTGACGAGCCACCATGTGAGAGACCCTAGAGTAATAGCAGTCTACATGTTAAACTACTAACATTTATTTACCCGTTACGATGGGGATCCTGTGACATTAAAGAACAAAATATGTAGTGTGATTGCATTTATGTTTTGAAATCTGTGTAGAATGGAATGATAGGCTTTCTGGAATCTACTTCAAAATAATCCAGTTGGAGAATTGGGGAAGGGCATTTAGATGAAACAGGGTTGGCCAGAAGTTAATAATTTTCAGAACTGGATGGTAAGTACAAGGGAGTTTATTATATTTTTTAAAAATTTGTATAACTTTTAAACTTTTTATAGTAAAAAGATTGTGGGATAACATACCTGTAAGATTTTTGTTGTTAAGGTAGCAGCCTGAGTACATGGTAAGACTCTGCATTAGTAGATAAGCTATTTTTTTTTTTTTTTTTTTTTTTAAATAGTACAGGGGCGCCTGGGTGGCTCAGTGGGTTGAAGCCTCTGCCTTCGGCTCAGGTCATGATCCCAGGGTCCTGGTATCGAGCCCCACATCGGGCTCTCTGCTCGGTGGGGATCCTGCTTCCCTTCCTCTCTCTCTGCCTACTTGTGATCTCTCTCTGTCAAATAAATAAATAAAATCTTAAAAAAAAATAGTACATATTTGCAGTCACAGACGAGTGGACATTCTTTGAGGACCAGAGCAGACAGGTGAGATGTTTGAGTGTAGAAGATGATCAGATTGAAGGCTTCCGGGACAGGGCCCAGCAGAAGACAGTTCTCCTAAAGTTGAGAACGTCTATTATTAGCATGCTATTTACTTTCTTACCTGGGGAGCTGATATTAAATTTATTTTGTCAAACAAAGAATAAGGTTTTGTATAAGAGAAAGAAAAGTAGGCAGAAAGAAGAACTTGAGAATTTAACTGAATTGTATGTGACTGGCTGTCTGTGTAATGTGTGTCATTGTCCGGTTTGTGCCTCTCATTTTTGCCCGGTTAGCACCATTTCCTTTACTGATGTCTCCCATGTTCCCGCTTTGGTTAAATTCCCAGTCTGGGTTGCCCGTGAGGGTTTTACTCTTTGTCTCATGTGGCATTATTTGAATGTTACCTTGCAAAGAGTGGCCAAGTGGCAGCCTTTTAGCCCCTGGATACTTGACAGTGGAAGAGTAGCAAAGAATAAGAAGCATCTTACGTATCATAAGAAATAAATGGAATTCACTTCATATATCCAGGTTTTGTTTTGTTTTGTTTTAGTTTTCTGATGCCTAACAGAAGAATTAACTCCCAAGAATCAGTTGGGTCAGTTTTAGGAGTGAAGTCTTTTTATCTCAAGTGATTGATTGTTCTGTTCTGCGTCCCCCCTGCTCACCCCCAATATTTATCCACTTACTAGCAATTGTACCATTACTACTTGGCTGGCCAATAAATAGTCGAGGACAGTGTCATTAGCTGGCTCTGTTTTAGCCCGTGAATTTGTGATTGTTGGGGGAAGTGGCTTCATTTGTTTTTTGAGCCACAATCCAAGAACTCCTGTCTTAGTTCAGGAACTCCGCAGTCAGGGTAGAAATCTCATACACAAAGTGAAATCATGCACTCATACTGTTTTGGAAACGGCACAGAACGATGAAGACCAAGGGGAGGAAGTGAGAGAAAGAAAAGGCAGTAAACACACAGAGTCTGTTGTGCTGTCCTTGATTCAGAGAAGTCTCGGGAGGAAGCTGTATTTTCGGGAGTCATCACTTTCTGGAGTCCTTTTAGTAGATTTGGGGTTAGTGTTCAGGCAGGTATCCATGCTTCTGGTCCTGATGCTTGAGAATAGTATTTCAGGGAGGAGACCCTGAAACGCTTTCATATAGGCAGGTTGTAGCCAACTTCCCCTGATGTCTCTTTCGTGTCTCCGTTGGCTCCCTGTATGTCATGTAGAGATGTGTGCGGTGATGGTTCTTCTGGAAGTGTAGCTAACCCATAAGCAGGTACATGACTCTGTATATGACATTGGTTTGGCCAGTAGAGGTTTCCCGTGCTATCCAGAAGTTTGCATTAAGTCACTTTGTTTTTATGAAAGATGTACCTTAGTACCTGTTTTTGCTAACAGAAAGACATCTGAGGAGAATTCCTCACTTTACTCCATTTCATCTTACAAAAGGTTTCACAGGAATACTCCACTTTTCAGTAGCAGAGGAGACCTGTGCTTGTCAAGACCAACAGAGAGAAAATTAGTGGACCGTTAGTGGGGGCCAGGCCAGTTTTCCTAGGTCTTTCAGGAACAGCGGCGTCATAGGGTGCGAACTTGTGGGGGTTTTGAGGTGTCACTCACCTTGTCATTAGGGCTGAGGCTTTAGGCCAAAGAAAAGAAAACTTCTTGGAGATGTGGACTGTTCTTAGCCTTTTAACAAAGGAGAGCTTCAGTCAATGGGAGAACTACATTCACACTATGATTAAGCGTTATCTAAAGTTTTTGGTTTGGCTGCTAGATCCCATCCAAGTGAGAGTTCAGAGTTTTGCCCTCTATAACAGTTTTTCTTGGCTTGTGAAGTAGCCTTTTGAACTTCTCAGGTTAAGTATTCTTACCAATATTTTTGTAAAGTTTGAATCAATGTACACATTTGTCTTTGTCTTCTTGGTGGCTTTTTGTTTGTATGCATACATGTGTGTGCTACATGCCTAAGTATCAAAATTTGAAGATGATTTTGAGTGGAACCAAGCCATTTTGAGATATTTAAATAAAACAGAGAAATACAATGACTAAGTTTCTGCCTCCCTCCTCAACTTGAAAATCTATATATTATTGTGTTGTCAGTGGTGGCTAACCCTAGTAAGAGCTGCTGTTTGATAAGTTAGCAAAGCCTCTTTCTCTAGAGTACGGTGTAATCTTACAATTGATATTTCCTTCAGAAGTCTGATTTTTCTAATAAGTCACTAATTTATGTTTGATGTTTTAATTGGAGATATCCAGAGAAGATAGGAAACTCTTATTTTGCTCATGACATAAACCTAGATCTTATTAACTATTAATTAATTAATATTTACTCATGAACCTCTAGTAAGACAGTTATTTTAGTAGAATGAGCTATTGTAACTGTATTTTATAATAATATTTAGAAGTTAAACTATATCAGTATAAAGTATAACTTGATTATGTTAAATACATGAATCATTATTGAATGACTCATTCTAGCGTGTTATCACCAGAGCAAAACAGTCAGAATGAGGCAGGTTTAGATATATTTTGATAGTTTATTAAAATAGTTTATTTTTCTTTTTTAAGGGAAGGGAAGTAAAGTAGCTGATTTTAGATTGGAGCATTGTTTCACATTGTTTCACAGTTATATAGGAAGCAGACAAAGCAATACAGAAGTGTATGGGTATGTTTGTCAGTGATAGTGGATAGCTAAGTTGGATGAGCTGTGGGTTGAGAAAAATGTTAAGTAATGATCTTGGAGCAAGTGTCTAAATCTCTAAAATATAACCTTGCCTTTTATATACAAGTGAGAAAGATGTAGCCTAGGTAGAAAGGTCCAAAGTAAAAATTGCTGTCATAACTGGCTAAGAACAAAAATGGCTCATTTAACTGTTGAGAATTTTTGCTCAGCTTGGTTGAGCTAATTAAAATATGGAGAACATCAAATATGGCTAGTTGTTTTAGAGCCCCTTTTTATGGTATGAGAATAAACCTTTATGGTTACCTAATGGCCATTTAGGAAACCACAAAGATATTTGGATCTAAGAAGAAGAAGAAAAAGTTCTGCTGCTTCTTTTTTTTTTTTAATATTTAGAGTAAGAATCTAAGGAGAAAAAGGAAAAGTCAGAACTGTTTAACTTTTTTCATCATTGAAACCATTTTACCTTTCACTTTGAGATGTAATATCAGCATATTAGGTAAAATACAGGTAAAATATATATTAGGTAAAATGTTGAATTTGTGATATTAAAAAACTGTAACAGTTTCCTTAATAAGAAGGTACAATATATACTTATTACCTGTTGTATCTGGTATAGTCTTTACCATTTATATTAGTTACGACTTTTAGCCAAAGCAATCAAGTGTAGTCGCTTACAGATGCAAGGAAAATTGGAAGGTAGACGACCGAGAAACGTCTTGCTGCCTCTCCATCAGAGCACGATATATGTTCCTTCTACAGTTGTTTAAAATGGCAAAGTAAACATGTATATCGTCATTGTCCTTACACCAAGAAATTCAATGGTTATTATATCAAATATTAAAAAGAAAGTAAGTACCAAATATAAACTTTATTGATCAGTGTTTTTATCTTTATCTTAAGAAATTATCTAAATATTAAAATTTTTTTAAGTATTTGTCCAAGACCCCAGGGTAACTAACATCTGGAAGTAACTGTTTATCCATCGTGGCAAGCCTGTATCATGTGTAGCATTAGGATAATTAATCTTTTATCATTTTATTTACTTTGAATATGTAATTTTACAGTTTTATAGTCTCCAGTGAATTGATACTGTTTGATCAAAAAAAATAGTAGAGGGAATTTAAGAAGTGCTAAATGATGAGGCTTTTCCTGGGACTTGTATAAACTAAAATATAATGCTAGTATTTTTGCATGATGGTGAAATCTGAGGGAGGACCACAGGTTTTTTTTTTTTTTTTTTTTTAACATTTTATTTATTTATTTGGCAGAGAGAGATCACAAGTAGGCAGAGAGGCAGGCAGAGAGAGAGAGAGGGGGAAGCAGGCTCCCTGCTGAGCAGAAAGCCTGATGCGGGACTCGATCCCAGGACCCTGAGATCATGACCTAAGCCAAAGGCAGAGGCTTAACCCACTGAGCCACCCAGGCGCCCCAGGGGAACACGGTGTTAAACTAAAATTGCTAAAGCCGTCTAATTTGTTGAAGAGTCATCTTGATTAGAAATGAATTTTTCTTTATGAGATACTAAATTTTTAGTTATTTGAAAGCTATTTTTTGCTTTTTATCATGTAAGCTAGTATTGGAGGCCATTAATTCAATCCATGGCTGAAATATGTTCCCCTTGAGTTATAATGTTAGCAATAAAAACATTGTTAAAACTTAAAAAGTGGAAATTAAAGATAAAAACTTTGATTTTTTTCTTAATTTGGAATTTTGTAAGTGTTAATACTTTAATACTGTTTCTAAAAGCCAGTTGGAAACAGAAGGTCATTTCACTACATATTGGTATGTTTGTAATCTGATTTACTCCCACTCTGGAGGTAGAGAAGGTTTATCAGTCTATCTGCCAAAAAAATCATTAATAAAACAGAGAAGTTACAATTCTAGAAGCTAGCAAATACAAGGTAGGAAGAGGTACTGGTATTTATTAAGGATGTAATAAAGTAAAACATTCTGCAAATATTATTTCTTTTCTTTAATTGGGGGTGCAGAGCGAGAGGGAGAGAACAATTCCCAGGCAGGCTCCATGCCCAGCCCGAAGCCCGACTTGGGGCTCTGTCCCACAACCCCCCTGAGATTACTACCTGAGCTGTAACTAAGAGCTGGTTGCTTTACTGCCTGCGTCACAGGCACCCCACAAATGCTACTTCTTGTTGCGATGTCTGTGAAAGAATGCGCAGACCTTGGCTCGCCTTACGTAGTAGTCACCGTTCATTCTGCTCCCTGTGCAAAAAGCACGCGTGCTGCGTGGTGCTGTGAGGGAAGCCTGTGTGGGAACACGTGTCAGACCTTACGAGAACTCCGTATGTGATTCTGTGTGTGTATTTGTCATTGTTCTTCTAAAGGAAGTCAGCAGTTGGGCATGACCTCATTGACGGTTGTCTCTGACCCTTTTAGCGATTTGCTGCTGTAATCATGAGAATAAGAGAGCCCCGAACCACTGCACTGATATTCAGTTCTGGGAAGATGGTGTGCACAGGAGCCAAGAGGTAGGGTTAAGGAGTTCATTCTCCTGGTCATATGTTACCATGATTATCCAGTTGCATTTTATGTATATTTGATGAAATGTAACATCCAAGCTATGACTAAGGATTCCTGTATGTGAAAAATTTTATATATAGCACAGATTCATCCCCAAGTGAAAAAAAAAATTGGTTAGGAACCACAAAATCTCAGCTGATGGTGTGAGGGAGTCCAGATGGGCTGGGTCCTGGCAGTGGGACATCCCCATGTGTGTTGGCCACAGAGCCCTGCTGCCCCTTGTTGTAGGCCGTCCGCCTCGGGAGGGTGGGGTTGTGCAGGTCTTAACGAGTGTCCCCTTTTCATACAAGGGTTGTTGCCTGTGCTCTGCACCTGTTCGGAGTGATCCTGTCTGTGAAGGTTAACGCTTCGGGCCTTGACTCTAAGGCTTACGGCGCAGACGCCATGTAACTGGTAGAAGGCAGTGGTTGGGGGAGGAGTAGATACATCAGCTTCATAAAGCTTGAACAAATGAAGTAAACTAAACTTCTGAAATGAAAGATAATTCCTTTGCCCTGGAGTTGTCCACACGCGGAGGGGACTGTGGATGCTTTTGCTTATTTGATGAAGGGAAGGCTGCTATTGTGGATGTCGTGGTTCCTGGTCTCTGAGTTTTTTCAGAAGGCAAGATGCGGGTCTATCCCTGGCTTTCACAGAAGTCTTCAGTTAGGAGACTTGTTTCCCCTGGATGGAGCATCGAAAACTTCTGGTTTATCAATCAATTCTAGGCAGTTTTTCTTTCCCAGACATGCTTTTCATGTGCACTGTTCAGCCCTCTTTATCCCTTTGCTACATGCTGAATAGTGTGTGTCTAGTTTATTTTAGTGAAATAGGAAACTGCAAATAAATTTATTTTCCTCAAGAAAAAAAAGCATTGCACATATGTGTGCTGAATTTTTGTCATTCCTGTGACCCCTGCACTTGAGGGTCTTTTGCTCATGATGGTGTTACTGCTTTTATTTTGCTTTTCTTACATAAGCTCTGCATTACTAAGCCATAGTTTTTTCCAACTGATGAGTAATAAGAATGGGTAATGAGAGATTTGACATAAAAGAGGATAGAATTAATGTATGCATTCGTCACGTACAAATCGCATCCGAGATGAGGATTTCCTGTCAAAACGAAGTTGTTAATTTTCATCTCCGGGTTGTGGGGTAAGATAGAGGAATATTAATGATAGTGGTGGAGATGTGATGCTCTACCTGAGCGTATCAGTAATTTGGTGTCAGCCTGCAATTTTCTGTCAAGGACATAGGAGTACCTTGTAATAAAATAGTTAATGTCTTCTGTTATTTTCTCTTACTGGGGGAGGTGCCGTTTTTCACTTTTTTAAAAAATACGCTTTTCTAGTTTGGACTTTTTATAAGTTACTCATGTAAGTAATTATTTTTAGTGGCTTTGACTATGACTATCTCACTTTTTCCTTTCCCTAGTGAAGAACAGTCCAGACTAGCAGCGAGGAAATATGCCAGAGTTGTACAGAAGTTAGGTTTTCCAGCAAAGTTCTTGGATTTCAAGATTCAGAACATGGTGGGGAGCTGTGATGTGAAGTTCCCTATAAGGTTAGAAGGCCTTGTGCTGACCCACCAGCAGTTTAGCAGGTGAGTCTGAAACGTATTGCCTGTGGCAACAGTTCGTTTTAATCTGTGTAAACACTGTTCATGATAAAACGTGCAAAACAGACAGTATGTAAGTGCAAGTGATGTAGTGACAAATGTATTTGATGTTGAGGTTTCTTCCTTATGTCTGGGAGAATGTATTACTCTCACCATTCTCCTACTTCCCGTTTCACTTATTAACATCTGTTATTCTCCTTGACTGGGATGAAATCGATTCCCTGTTATTGTATTGCTCAGTCAATGCATTTTAAATGCATTAATTAAATCTATACCCTCGTCTGTCAGTTTTTATCCCCAGTTTATTTCTTCTGCTGAACATTATACGAGCTCTACCAGCAAAGTATAAACTTGAGTGAAATGAATATTCTTTCCTCTTATTTTCCCTGCCACTTAGAAGGCCACTGCCCACCTTTCCAGCCTCCCTGCGCCCCTCAGACTTGCCCTGCCCCTCTTGGACAAGGGCTTTTGTTTATCAGTTTTATACCTGGCACCCTCTTGTTGCACTTTCCACCTAGGAAACTTCTCACATTTCAGATGTCCACCCAAGTGTACCTTCCTCAGGGAAGCCTGGTTTGCATTTCCCACTAGGTTAGTCACACATATTATAACTGGTTCAGTCTGTCTGAACTGGGGAAATGAGGCTGCCGGGGTTTGAACCAGACATGCCACTCACGGCCCGTGATAAGGTGAGACGCTGCAGAGCATACATCTAAAGGTCTCATGTTCACTTACATCAGAACATCCAGACTCAGGAGAGACAGGTCTGCAGGTGCTGGCGACAGATCGCCCTGACCGCCCTGAAGTTCTCGCTCCTTTGGGTTCACCTCCCAGTGAGTTTGTGGCTTCGTCAGTATTCTCCCTGTGCCGGTCCTCATTTTGCCCTAAAGCACGGACAGCTTTTAATTTCCAAACTGTTTTTTGCCATTTTCCTCCTAGTTACGAGCCAGAGTTATTTCCTGGTTTAATCTACAGAATGATCAAACCCAGAATTGTTCTTCTTATTTTTGTTTCTGGAAAAGTTGTATTAACAGGTAAGTTGTAACAGAAAGCAGTGTCTGAAGGTTTGAAAGAATTTCAAGAACAGCATTTTCTCAGTGCTGAGAAGTAATTTCACAGATTGGGGACAGGTGGCTAGCAAGTGGTACAGACAGATGCCTTTGCCCCTTTGTTCTCCTCCACCCTAGTACTCTGATGAGAAACATAGGCACCAGGGCGAGGGCGAGCAGGGAGAGTAGACCACAGCAAGACCCGTCGTGGGGAGGGCCGGGAAGGTAGCCGTTCCATCGGTTAAGAGATGACATTTTCAGTTGGAAACCCCCCAGTAGAACTTTGAGATTCATCAGCAGTGCCATTTGGAGACAACAGGCGAAGGTTCAGAGGAGTTTGCTTGAAGGCAGCGAGTGGGAGAGTAAGATTTGGTCCTTCCTTCTGCACTGCTTGGGTCACAGGCTGCTCAGGTCACGTGCTGATGCAGGGACTGACACTGGCCACGTGTGAACTGCTGAGGGAAGCTGCAGTCATCCAGGGCACGGTTTTTAAGTTTTAAAAATCCACTTTAAGAAAACAATACTTTAAAAACAAAAACAGCTTTGTGACAAGGGATGCCCTCATTAATGTTTGAATGTCTGTGTCTAACTGGTAATGGAGAGAATTGTGCTTGTAGTTTTAAAGTAATTTTACCTCTTTAACATGTTAAGAAAGCTTTTTCCGACTCTCTTCTCCAACTTGTCTTCATAGGTGCTAAAGTCAGAGCAGAAATTTATGAAGCATTTGAAAATATCTACCCTATTCTAAAGGGTTTCAGGAAGACAACATAATGGCTGTTATGTACTTCTGCCTCTGCACCCACTTGTTTTTAAAACAAATCAGTTTTGGTACATGTAAATGGTGGTGTTGCGGACGGCCCCGATTGGGTAAGATGATGTTCTGTGGGTTGCAGCACCCCGTGAAGCTCCAGCACGCGTTCCCTGCGGGGTTGCCGGGAAGCGGTCTCACTTCTGCAGAGAGAGCGCCGCAGCGTTATGTAAGTTGCTCGTACTGTGCTGCTGTTTGGGCAGCGCTGCCCGTTTATTTATATTTAGATTTTAAACACATACTGCTGTCAGCAAGTTGGTTTGAGGTACAAAACTTCAAGTGTTAAAGCCACCACTTCTACGATTGATTGGACTTTTTCTTTTGTTTAATTTCCTCCCCATAAACCACAGTTTTTATATTTCTACCAGAAAAGTAAAAATCTTTTTTAAAAGTGTTGTTTTTCTAATTCGTGACTCCTAGGGGTTATTTTTGTGCCAGACACATTCCGCCTTCTCAGTATTGCAGGCCAGAGGAGCCGTGTCAACGAGCACGGACGGCTGTGCGCATTTTTCTTCCTTCAGAGTACTCTGTACAATAAATGCTGTTTATAAAAGTGTTAGATTGATGTCATCAATGATACCTTGTAAGATTCGTGTGATCATACTGTTAAAGTTGTATTTTAGATATAATTGCCTGAAACCATTTCAGTGTGTGCTTGCTTGTTTCAATCAACATTTCATTGTATGTCCAGTGATAATGGATGAGCTACCTGAAAATTTAAGATCGCTCACAAAACATGGGTTTATTATGTTCCGTATATCGAGCACCTCCTGTTTCCCAGATACACTCATTGCCTGTAATTCTCACAAAACCTGTAATTTGGTTTTGTCCTCTTTCTCAGGTGAGCAAACGCTGGCCTCAGCTGTGGTGTTTGCCCCTCGGCCAGAGTCCTTCAGTATGAGAGCTGGGCTGTGTGTACAGCCTGGTGAGGCGTTTGTTTTTCTCATGAATATTACCTGGAAATTTGGAAGTTCTTGGGTTTTGTTGTTTGGGTTAATTAGTCAAAGTACATTTTCAGGCAGTTCAGAGACGCGCAACCAGAAAGGAAGAGTTCTTTCCGTCTCTCCCTTTTGCTTAGTTCCCCAGGTATCTCCCAAGCCCCCTTCTGTGCACATTCTTTCCATTTGGTCCCGTGTTTAGATCATACTAAAGCATTTGTTGTTTTCTAGCTTTGCTGTTTTTCAGTCAGTATGTCGTGGAGTCTGATAGCATCACAGAGGTACAACACCCTCGCCTACGTACCTTTACGTATTTACCTGTTTCCTGCCTTATCGGCAGTGTTTGAGCATCCTAAACAGTGCGGTAGGAAGCGCCCTTGCAGGCCTGCTTGTGGTTCAGAGCAGACATTTCTGTAGCGAACATGCCTAGGAGAGGAGCTACTGCTGTCCATCAATCCAATATTCTCTCCTTCCATTCAAGAAAGAAGTATTTTTCCACATAATAGGTCTTCTCTTAGGTTCTTTAGTCAAGTTTTGTAATTTTTTCAGAGGGCTTCTATATTTCATAAAAGTTAGTTCCTAAGTATTCTCTGGCCCTGTTATTAATGTAATTTTTTATTACATTTCAATTCTTGTTGACATATTTATCTTATTCCCAGTCACTTTACTGAATTCTGAAGCTTTTCCCTGTGAAACAGCACACACAGACCTAACAGAACAAGTATTTAGCGTAGCGTATTACTCAGTAGACATCCCTACAGCCACCACTCAGAACCTTGCCCGTGTCCCAGTTCAGCCACAACACCGCCGCCCCCCTCCCCCGCCCACCAGTAACCATTAATCTTGAATTTTATAGTCATTACCTAAGTTACTAATATGGGGTGATCTTCCATTTAAAAAAAAAATGGATGCTTTTCTGTTTTACTTCTTATAGTTCCGTTCACTGTCTTTTCCTTTACTTTTTAAGATTTTATTTATTTATTTGACAGAGAGAGGACAAGTAGGCAGAGAGGAGGAAGGAGGCTCCCCACCGAGCAGAGCGCCCGATGCGGGGCTCGATCCCAGGACCCCGGGATCATGACCTGAGCCGAAGGCAGAGGCCTATTAACCCACTGAGTCACCCAGGTGCCCCTATCTTTTCCTTAAAATGTACAGCCAAATTTACAGCTGGTAGTTTCTTACAGTATGTGTTTTGCTATTTTCAAACACGTGGTGTAGTTCAGCATGTTCCTGGGTTCGATTTCCTGCCCATGAGCAGCTACCTCCAGAGGCTTGGTCCCTTTGTGGACTATGTAAGTGGCATGCTCTGTTGTTAGGAATCCAGTGCCCGGTTGTCTGTCTTCTCATTAATCTGTGAATTTGTTAGTGGGTTGCAAATGATGAAATTCTACTTATTTTCCAGTCGTTCATGGAATACTTTTTATAAAGTGATACATTTCATATAGCAGGATAAATGATTGCTTCTTTCCCTTTGGAAGTTTTTGAGGTGAAATACCTGAGTTCATATTGATGTGTCCAATTCAAATTCAGGACTATGGAGGTTTCATTTAATCACGTTTTTTACACTGAGAATCCCTAACTTTTTAAAGACCGTGGACTGAAGAGTTAGGGAATCCCACGGTCACTTACTTCACCTTACGTTATACAAGCAGTCGTCTCGGGTGATTATCAAAAGCACTTGCACATACTTTGCTGCGATCTCTGAATTGTCGAGGGATGACGAGACCAGCATTCAGTATCTGGACTGAAAGGACAGGTCAGTGTATTGCTCTCTTGGTAGGGGTGAGCAGTTGGGCCAGGCAGCGTCTGAGCCAAACAGAAGTTTTGGACAGTGGAGTATGTGGATCAGCGATAGTGAACGACATCCTTCACAGGAACTTACTGGGTGAGACGTGATCGTTTTAGAGTGTTTTTCAATGCATCTTGACATTTCTAGAAGTAACTGAATTGCTTGGTGTTTTTATGTAAATTTTTGGTTTTAGGTTATTTCTATTTTGTGTTATCTTTTAACATGGATGCTAGCTGGCACTGTGGCTTTTTCTTTCTGTTGATTGGGACTAGTCTGTAAGCAGAAAGACCCTGTGAAACCTCACCTTAATTGCCAGAACTTGGTAGGGGCACACACCTCAAGAACAGCTTGGCTGGTTGTTCCCAACATGCCTGCGAGAATGTCCACAATCATCTAGTGAGGTCTCCAGACAGACCCTAATGGATTTTGCTCAAGTCCTTAGCAGTCAGAGCACTATTCTGCTTTAGGAAACTTACTATAGTTCACAGTGTGAAGACCCCCCCGCCCCCACCAGCCCAGTTTTCCAGAAGCCACCGAGCACGGGGAATAAATCTAAGTACGGAGGCAGGAATTACTTAGATTTATTCCCCGTGTGTATACTGGCATGAGAGGGGTGGGGGGAGGGGAGAAAGGCAGTCATTCTCGCCTCGCATCTCTCATCTGTGAGCAGTGCTGCTGGTTGATTAAGGTCAGCTTTAAAGTGGGGCATCTTCTAGTGTCAGTTATGCACCACACTCACTAGCCAACTGGGGTTTGTATTTTTCCGGTGTCCTGGGCTCCCACATATCCTAGAGCTGGTGACACCGACCTGATTACCACTCATGTCTCTTCGGGTTTTACCCACAGTTTTCTCGGTTTTAACATTGCAAATTTTAGTAGGGAAAATGCTCTGCATGATGATTATCTTAATTAGGCAATTAACCCATTTTTATTGTAGAAAGAAACACACGTAGGCAAATGATTACTTCACTTATTCCCACCATTCTTGGTTAACTTGCTCACGCTAAGTATGTATCTTTCCAGATTTCTGTAGACATACACATGTATAAATACTTTTATAAAAATACAAACATACTGTATCTTGGTGTCCATGAAACCTGCATCTTGTGCGTATAGGTGTGTATGATTAAGTTAGCATCACCTTCTTCTGTAGGGATTCATCAGAACTTAATTGCCTGTCACCAGACATTTTTGTTGCACGAATATTTACACACCGTAAACTCATCTAAAACATCTTTGTACCTTTGTCTCTGCTATAATTATTTCTTAGGATATATGTGCTGCCGAAGCGAGCACTAATTATTTCTTAGGATAAATGGACTTGCAAGGTTTAAGAGACTATGAGCACTTTTAAGGCTTTACATTTTCTTTAGGGTGTATCTGTTATATCTTGCTTCCAAACAAATTCCTCTGTGTAGCCAGTCCCCAGTCCACAGTTTTCAGCACAGGTGAAGACAGCCAGGACACCCCAGTCAACGCTCCTGCCCAGTCTGTCCGCCTTCAGGTGGTTGAGCAGCTGAGGCATGACCTGAGAAGAGGACGGTACGATTAGAGCCCCGCGCTGAGGCAAGGAACATTGCTTTCAACAGACCTTCCTTGCCAGAGTGAGTGCAGGGCCCCTGGTCTTTTTACTCTCTAGCGTTGACACCGAGAACCAATTACTATTGGATACGGTCTTCACAATTCCTTTTTTTCCCCAAGCAACAAGTATTACCTACCCCTCTGTAAGGTCAGGAGATCCACAGTACAAGAGCATTTCGACCTAACCGAAATGGATCGTGACCCTAACAATTCCTTTTGAAAAACCGTTTGTCTTCATGACTATATCCACCTGTTTTCCTAACAAATCCACAAACTAAGACCAAACCTTATTAAGGCCTCTAAAACGCTCCTGTCACCAAGTACAAAGACCTCAACTGCTGTAACAAGAAAAGAAGGAATATTTACAATTACAAGGGAACAAAAGGCAGACACTAAAAAGAATGATGTGACCACACTGGGGGTTGGGAGGATGGTCCAGAAGGAATAAGGAACTGCGTGCCGGTCAGCGGATAATGCCCAGAGACCAGCAGACTGACAAGTCATCAGAAAAACCATTTAATTTAGAGCACTACCAGATGAAACTGTAAAAGACACTTCCCTCCAGGGAATAAGCTCTTAGGTGGGAGGCACTTTCCGTAGTAACAACAGGACCCACGTGCATGTACTACTTCAGTAAAGTTTTGAAGCATTTGATAACGTAACTTAGGGTGATTATATATTAAAATAGTCATTTAAGGTCCTACCTGGAATTCAAATATTCTCTTGGCACCACAGGGGCAATTTGGAATATCCTTTTCTTGAGGGATATTTTCACCAGAGATCCAGACGGGTGCAATCCCTCTGCCGTATCTGAGAACCTAAAATCAGCCAGCGTCATGAGCCGATCTCCACATCTCCTCTGAACTGCCAGCACGGCTGGGTAATGATCTGGGGAACTTTGATCAAAGCACACTCACCCGCAACAGTTTTACTGTCCCCCCGCCTCAGACCTGGCACCATTAATGCTTTTTCAGTGTTATCAAATCAGGTATTTTAGCTTACCTGACTCAATACCAAAATCCTGTGTCGTAGATGATCATATGGTTAGAACCTGAATCCTAGGGATATTCTCTGAGGGACCCATCTAGTCCTGTTTCTCCACTACCTGTTTCTGAATCCAAAATGTAGCCCAGACTCTGCCTATTTTCACAGTAAAAGGAACCTCACTTAAAACTTTTAAAAGGGACCAGGGGTGTCTGGGTGGCTCAGGTGGTTATGCACCTGAGTCTTGGTTTCAGCTCACGTCATGGTCTCAGGGCTGTGAGCCTCCAGGCTCAGCACGGTGTCTGCTTGTCCCTCTCCCCCTCCCCTTGCGTGCGCACGCGTTCTCAAATGATAAACAAAACCTTGAAATGAAAAATTCTCCCTTCCTTTGCCCCCCTGCCCGTGCTTGTACTGCTCTCAAAATACATACATATATATTTTTAAAGAAATTTAAAGGGACAAATGTCAAATAATACACAGTCGCTTAGATAAATACTACAGAGATAAATTGCATCGTAACCGAGTGGCTTTCCTAGGTTTTGTTAAGAGCATATGCATTATTGGGGCACCTGGGTGGCTCACTGGGTTAAGCCTCTGTCTTCAGGTCAGGTCACGATCTCAGGGTCCTGGGATCGAGCCCCGCATCGGGCTCTTTGCTCAGCGGGGAGCCTGCTTCCCCCACTCCCTGCCTGCCTCTGCCTACTTGTGATCTCTGCCCGTTAAATTAAAAAAAAAAAAAAAGTCTTAAACAAAACGGCATATGCGTTACTAAAAATTACCTTCGCAGTGTTTAGGATCTAGGTCTATTCTTATGATGTTCTTCCCCTGGGTACTTATTTAATTCAGTGACTGCTTTTTGGGCATTTAGCTGAACTTTCTTCAGTGATTGACGTTTAGGATGAATGTCTTTAAGGGGAATGATATTAATGGAAGAACAGAGATGAAGCAGGGAGACATTTGCTGAGCACTTACTATGCGCCTCCAAGTTCCCCTTCATCCTCACAACTCACCTCTGATTTTTTCACACTGTAGATGCAATTACATCAGAGCTCTTCATGTAACTCTAGAATCGAGGATTCTTCCCAACCCCAAAGCCCATCTTTCTTTTCATAAAACCAGTGTCTGTGTTAACGTATCCTGTTAAGTTTTACAGGCAAAAGGTTCCTGTTGGATAAATGGGCAAAAATACCTGTTCCTTTCTTGCTGCCACTGGCGTAAACTGCCTGTATCACAAGCAGCATTTTACTCATCTGTGTCCGATGCCGCCTTTAAAATACGGACCCCACGTGATAAAGAGTATAACCTGTAGTTTTTCAGTAATTACTGACAGGATCAGCAGACCATCTGTGTGAAGAATTCCTCCTATAAAAGACTACCTTTATCGTAGTTACTTCTCAGGGATTGTACCCTGAAACCACCACCTGAGAAGAACACACAGAAGAGTGGTAGGAGTTCAGTTTACCTGTTCTGGCTCAAGGGCTATTTTCGTTTTAAACTTCTGGAAAATTTTATCTTCCTTGGATTCATGTTTTGCCATGGAATCCAATTCCTCCTCAAGTGCTTCACCTGAAAAATATCAGCACAACTGTTAGGGCAACAGGATTAGTGCCCATGACCTGACATCTCCCACATGCTGAGGGTAGGGAATTTCAAACGACCGACTTAGTGTTCAATGAGAGAGCAAAAGCCACATGTTCCCCACAGGCTCTTTCCCTATTTTAATGCCTTTTGTTTTCACTACTGCCCTTAAGCTGCCTGGCCTGTCCCCGTATCTTCATGTCTCACGCTTGTCTCTTCCCAGCGGGTATGCTCACTCCGCCATCACTCACTCTGTGGACCTACCAGCTTGTTCTCTCTGCCCACTCCTCTCCTGGAATCCCGGCTCTCTGAACCAGTGTGGTCCTCAACAGGATTTAGTCTGTGTTACATGTACCAAAGTATATTTTTGTTATCACCTGAATATGAACTATAAACCAATAAGGTGATATTCTAAAGACTGATTGAGACTCTAAAACCCAATTCCATGGTAGTTAAGAGCTCAAATTCTGGAGTGGACAACATGTGAGCTCAAACTGCAGTTCTGAATCTTTAACAACTTTGGTTACATGACCACGTTACCCAGAAAACCTCAAACTTCTCACTGCAAAATGAGGTACAGTTTCTAACTCACTGTACTGCTTTCAGGATTTTTAACGAGATTGTACACAAAAAGCCCCTGATGCAGAGTAAGACATGGGTAAATGCTGGCTACTAATCCTTCTCTTGGGTATCTGGTAGACCTAGATAGAACATTTAGCATACCGTCACCATCTCTAGGTAACCTGTAAAATTGGGTAGATGAGAGAAACATTTAAAGGGCACCTGCTCGCCAAACACTATGCCAAGTGTCTCCCGTATTTGAACCTTGATCTGAGAAACAGATCTTGGATCCAGATGAACTTACCAAGTTTCCAGCATCTTGCGGAGGAGCCCTACCCAAATGACCACCTGGATACTTACCCTGACGTGTCTTCAAGTCAGGGTAAGTATCCAGCTAAGGAGATGCACAGCAAGGGTCCTGTCAAATGATGGTGTTTGAGAATCACAGGCTACAGGACTCCAAAGTGAGTTCACTTCCCGTCATTGCCTACCTCTCTTTTTGACATACTGAGCCTTTCCTTTCCAGCCTTACAATTAATCACTTAGTGAATAAAGTTCTAAAACTGGTTCCTTACCCATGCTCCCCATGACTTCTGACTCATTTTCGTTTTCAACAACTTCAGGTGTAATCTCATCTTCTGTTTCTATTACAATTTCGAATTCTGGAAAAAGGAAGTTGTGGTCTGGAATTGTTCTGTCCAAATAATCTGAAACAAGAACAGGTAACTAGCATCATGTCTAATCATATAGTTTTAAAGAGGATCCAGTCATTTCCCATTTCTAAAGCGTATTGTATGCAGTTTTCCCTAACAAATTAGCACACACAGTTCCTGCGATTCAGGTCATGAATCAAACGCCTGTATTAAATAAAGCAAGTCTGGGACACAACTGAGCAGGCGAGACCTCGCGGCTGCTCTCTCAGAAGTGTTCCCGGCATCCGATACCGGGATTCCGAGAAGTCTAACGCCTTCTCTGATCTCAACTTCTAATCTCAACGCAAAAAACTTGGGTTGACGGAGGCCGTGAAACCGAGCTGAGACGAAACGAGGCGACCCACCCGACTGCGCACAAGCCTGCTTGTGCCCGGATCTCCAGTCCAGAGTCTGATGCTCCCTGCCGCAGTAATGGGCCTCGTGACATCTGGAGCACGTTTTGGGGCCCAAACAGCCACACACCCTGCAGAGATGAGCACCGGACTTGAGCTGGAGGCGCACGCACTCCCCCGTCTCCGCGGGAGGGTCCTCGGGAGGCGGCTCGTAGGGGTAGAAGTCGTTCTTCCTGGGTAGCTGATTCCTAAAAACTGAGCGAGGAGGAGGAGAAATGTCAGCGTCACGAACCAAACAGCCCCGGAGCCCGCACCTCCGAGCCTCGGGCCCCCCCAGGGCTGAAGGACACGAGTTCCGTCAACAGAAGCGGAAAGAAAACGTGGTGAAGAGCGTGAGGCCGGTTCGGTACCCACAGCGGTCGGAGCCGGGTCTCCGTCCCGCGGACGGCAGAGGTGCGGGGGCACCGCGCGGGCCCCGCTTTCCGGACCACGGTCCGTGCGGTGCCGGGGGAAGCGCGCCCACTGCCCGCGCCCGCACCGACGAGCCCAGGGGCGGGGCCCGGGAGGCGCCGGGGGGGGGTTGGGGACGCGCGACCCCGCCCCCGCCCGCGCCCGCGCCCCCGGCCACCGCGCGCGACCCCCGGCCACCGCGCGCGACGCCCCGCCGCTCACCGCGCAGGCCCGCGCAGCACGGCGGCGCCCGGCAGCAGAAGAGGAAGAGGCCGCGGTGGAAGGCGTCGGCGCGCTCGGGCAGCGGCGCGTACAGCTGCAGCAGGAAGGCCAGCGGGCGGCCGCACAGCGCGCAGGCCAGCTCCTCGGGCCCCGGCAGCCCGGCCGCCCCCAGCCACGCCGGCCGCCCGCCCACCTTGCTTGGGAACTGCTCGCTGCGCAGCCGCCACGCCGGCGCCGCCTCCACGAAGCCCAGTTCAGCCGCGCGGGCGGCCGCCATTCGGCGAGCGGGGCCGGCGTGCGCGGGGACGCCCTCCGCGGCCGGAAGGCGGAAGTCGGCGCGGAACCGGGTATCCGGAGCGGGGGCGATGGGGGGGGCTGCCGGGGAGGGGGCGGGGCTAAGGAACGGACGTCCGGTCCCGTGACTTGGGGGCGGGGCGAGGAGTCGAACGACCCCGGAAGAGGCGTGGGCGGCTTCCCCGAGGGCTTCGACGGCGGCTCTGGCGTCGCGTTCGCCTCTTCCCGGCCTTTTGGACGTGGGGGCCTTTGCCACGTCGAACGCGGAGAGTTTTATTCTTTTAAGTGAAAACGGACAACAGAATTCCAGTTCTAAAAGCGACAAGTGTGGCGCTTGGCAGTCTGCCGCGGAGCCGGCCCTGCTCCTTCCGGGGCGGCCCCCCGCCGCGCCGGGGACCCTCTGCGCGGGGAGGCCGCGCCGGCCGGGGCGCGAGCGGGGAGCCTCGGCGCCGGCGCCTGTTGCCGCGAGTTGCTTTGCAGCCGGGAGGCGCCCAGCGTTGCCGGAGCGAGTTTCGTCTCCGAGTCGCGTCTGGGGCGTTTTGCTTCCCGAAGGGCACGTGCGTCCTTCGCCTCGAGCAGCGAAATTCCGTCCTGCTTTGCTGAAGGAGAACCAGCTCGAGAGTTTCTCTTTCAGAATTTCTTTACTTACTTACTGGAGGGGGAGAGGGAGGGAGGGAGCGCTCGGGCGGGGGCGCAGGGGCCCGGCCGGGCGGGGGGCGCAGGGGCCCCGGGAACGTCTGCTCGGCGGCGGGGGCTCGGGGTCGAGTCGCCGCGTCCCCTCTGAGCAGGGCGCTTGCCGGTGCCAACCGCACCGGAGAAGAAGCGGCGGCTCCGCCCGTCGGGGTCGCGGAAGGGCGCGTGGAAGCCGGTGGTCGCGGAGTGCTCGGCCTCACGCCGGCGAGCGCCGCCTGCTCCCACCCGTCCGGCCCGACGGACTGGCCGTTCCAGCGCGCGGCCCCGGACGGCCGGAGATGCCGGCGGCTCCGCGGTCGGGTCTGCGGCGCGCGCTCCTGACTCACAGTTCCGCGGGGAAGCGGAGGGGACGCCGGACGCGCCTTCCCAGCAGACCCGTCCGGCAGGTGCGTCTCAGTTCCCACTGGAGCTCGCTCTGCTTTTACCTTTGCTGAACGTGTTTTACTTGGGATCCGTGTATCACCCATTGTCGCGTGTGTTCCGCGGGCAAATGCTCAGGTCTGTCTGCCCTCCTTTTCCCTGATTGCCGTCGGACCAGCGGTAGCCTGTGGTTCAGCTTCGGCTTTGTCTTCATTACAGTGGACCCGAAAACACCAGCTTTCATCTCAGAAATCCGTACCCTCTCCTCTCCTCCCCGAGTCTCCAAGTGGGTGTTCTCCAGTGTGACCGTTCTGGCCCCTGTGCCTCCTCCCCAGCCCTCCGTCGAAGCGCACGCCTCCCCTCTGGCCGTGACCTAGCACCCCCACGCTGTCCCCTCAAGGCGGAGGACTTTTTGCCGGTCTGTTTCGCAGAGGTTCGGCTGATGACCCTGGGGCTCACGTCCTCAGCCTCAAGTAAAGGGGGCAGGCGGGTAGGTCAGTTCCCGTGCGTTACCACTATTCCGGAGCACCTGCGCTGAACGAGCCCCGGCAAGGACCCGCCGTTCTGCTGTTGAGCACGTGTGCTCCCACGCGCCACTGACCACATTGTCTAGGCACTAGACTCTTCCGCCCGCAGAAGGGAACTTACAGGGACCACTTAATAATTGTAGGTCTATAAGGAGCAAAAGGTGTTTTCCCAAAACACTGAGGAGAAAATGAAGCTGAATAGAAGTGCCCCGAGGTCACAACCGTGAGACAGGCAAGACAGGCTCTCGTGTGTTGTTGGGGGGAAAGGCTCGTTTGCCCTTTGGAAACCATCCAGAACAGAGACTCCACCCGTCCCTGGATGGAAAATTGGTATCTCAGGTATCCTCGCCTTTGTTTTGGGTCTTTGGTGGCTTTGCTCAGCCGTCAGAGTACCAAATGCTCAGCCAGACACTGAATCTCCACAGCCCGAACTGGACCTTTCTTTTGGAGTTTCTTTTGGAGTTATTCTCACTTGATAGTCCTTATTTGGCGGACAATATTAGGGCCAGGGTCAGGGTTAGGATCTGGGTCAGGGTCTTAGTGTAGGTCCGGGTCAGTCTCATTCTGGGTCAGCATCAAGGTCAGTGTTTAGGTCAGGGCCTGGTTCTGGGTCAGGGTCAGGGTCAGGGTTTGGCTTGATCATAAGTGACCCCCTTTCCTTTCTTTTCTTCTCTTTTTCCTCTTTCTTAGCCTTTAGGATGGAGAGGACTCTCATGGTCACACACGCATCAGAAGTTGGTCTGGGGAGCATTGTTTTTATTCCCCTCAGTGTTGGGCTCTAAAAGAAGAGAGAAATATGGGCCTGGTCACTGACTGTTACAACTCCAACTCGACCTGAATCATGGGTTGTGGATGGCCTCAGAGATCATGTAGGATCCTCCCACCCTCCCACCTATAAAGGGTGCTGCTGGCCCCACTCTGCCTGGGGATTCCCACTCTCCAGCACAGGGCACTCAGTAGGCATGTGTGGATTTATATAGGATGAGGTGTGCACCAGCCCCTTTGTGCAGCTTTCTTGTGGGCTGGCAGTGCCCTCCTGGCACTGGCTGGATCCTTCATCCCATCCAAGTGATCAGGAGCAGACAACAAAGTCTCAGAACAGCCCTTGCCCTTGGAGCATTCATACAGGCACCTGTGGTCCTCCAGCTCTGGCCAACCTTGGTCTTGACAAACTCCACAGCATTTACTGAGCTGACTGCATTCCCAGGCAGTGTAATAGGCCCAAAGACCGTGTAGGCAGCTCCTTGGGATGTTTTCATTCCCAGCGTCTATGTGGTTGAGACAAGTGCTTCCTCCCTCACAACCTCTGAGCCTCCTAAGTGAGAGGATAATCCTCCAAATACAGAATGTGGCTCTGGCTACAACAGCCGTGCAGCAGACAGGCCCTATAGTCCTTTGGCCATGGTTATAATGTAAATATTTGAAATGCATACTTGTTAGGAATCGAGGACAAATGAACAGCTGTCTCCCCCAGCAGGCAGTATCTCACCGGGACTGCATGGTCTCAGAGAGCTGCATGCATGACCCAGGGTCTGTGGCCCTTGAGCGACCTGCCGGGTGTGGATTCTGTGTTGTGGAGAAATCCTCAAGCCTTCCACGGCCTCATTGAACAATAATTTCCTGACCATCCTCACGTTTGGTCTCTGCTCATTGTAAAGGAGAGAGAAGAGACTGGAAACGAGCCAGTTTGTTTTCTGGGGGTTGGATGATTAATGTGGGGGGGGGGCAGGGATGACTCCCAGGCTTCCCTCCACCCAGGGATACGAGTGAGGTCTGTGTGCCTTCCAGTCTCTGAGATACGAGGACTCAATGCCCAGGGCAGGAGCCTTGAGTCTCCCACCAACAGCAAACTGCTTTTTCGGCAGTTGGAAGAGCGTCTTGCTGTTGTGGGAGGACAGGAGGAGCCCTGGATGGGCGGCTGCAGCCCCTGAACCTAAGTGGGCCCCTTCCTTCCCTGGGCTTCAGATGCCACAGCCGTGCCGTCGCCCACCAGCGATGCGGAATCTGCTGCTTTTCCCGCCCAGCATCCGCTCTCACGTCCAAGTCAAGCATCTCAGCTTCCCTTTGGGAACCACCTCTCGCCTGCCTCGCACCCGAACAGTTCCAGAGGGCAGACGCCCCATTCCACCCACCTCAAAGATGGACACATGATCCAAGTCTACCCAGCCCCATGCTCTGTCCTCTGGGTGCTCTGACGGCTTCAAGGATGAGCTGTGACCCAAGCCAGGCCAAAGACACTTAAATCCATGACTTCATGGAACCCAGGGGAAAGAGAAACCCTTCCCAGTAGAATGGATGGTGAGTGAGTGTCAGGCTGGAGTTGCGGGAGGCCCCGGATGCAGTGAGAGAGACTGTGCCTGTGAACGGCCCCTCCCCAGAGCACTTAGCAGGATGGAGTGTTGGAGAGGGTCCGGGTCACGCTGTGAGAGTGTGAGCTCCTGAGCCTGCCAGGTCCAAACCCGGTCTTAACTTGCCTCTTGCAAGTGTTAATGTATTTCTACCGTTAAAAAATATTGATTTATTTCACTTCAGTAGGTGCATCAGGATTGACAATCCCTGAGACTTCCCGTGCATAGTGTCCTCACTGGGAGTAGCATGGCTGGGGGAGAAGAAGACAATAGGTGGGGTCAGGTCTCAGGGGAGCTCCAAAACAGCTCTGCCCTTGTTCCTGCTTTCTCTCCAGAGAGGAAAACCCCAGAACAGTGAGGGCAGAACCAGCAGGAGGAAGAGGCTCTTGGATGGTTAATTGCCTGCTTGTTTCCCCCTTATTTTAGAGTCTATTTTGTTAATGCGCATTTTTATTAGGAAAGCACCCATTTCCTCTAGCCTTCCTTTCTGATGCAATAGGTTTCTCTTACCTGACCTTTAATTTCGACTCTCTTTCTATTTTTTTTGTCAGGATTGTCACAATTAATGAACAAATGTTGGTACCTTGTTTTTTTTTTTTTTAAAGATCTTATTTATTCACTTGACAGACAGAGATCACAAGCAGGCAGAGAGGCAGGCAGAGAGAGAGGGGGGAGCAGGCTCCCCGCGGAGCAGAGCCCGACGCGGGGCTCGATCCCAGGACCCTGGGACCATGACCTGAGCCGAAGGCAGAGGCTTTAACCCACTGAGCCACCCAGGCGCTCCGATACTTTATTATTTACTGAAGTCTATACCTTATTCAGGTTCGCTCTGTTCTGCTTTTTCCGGCTCCAGGTTCCTGGGCAGACACCACATGACATGTGGTCATCACATCTTTTTAGGCTCTCCTTGGCTGGGACAGTCCCTCCGATTTGTCTTGTGTTGATGACCTGGACGATGTTGAGGAGGATTGGTCAGACATTTTGTACATAGACCTGCATTGGGATTTACTTGTTTTTCTCTTCGTTCGGCTGGGGTTGTAGTTTTCAGGGAATCCGATCACAGAGGTAAAGTGCTCTGTCATCACTGTACAACAAGGGAACACTTGTCTCTGTCCGTGTTCATGCTGGTCACTTGGCTGAGGCAGTGTCGGTCAGGCCTCCCCAGCATGACGTTACTCTTCCCCACGTGTGTGTGCTGTGTCTTCAGGAGCAGGAAGACACTGTGCCGAGCTTCAGGAGAGGGGAGTTAGCTTCTTCGCCTTGGTGGGTGGCTAAGTGTTCACAGCTATTACTGCAATTCTGTTAGAAGAGCTCTGCTCAACCCCAATTGTGAAAACCTGTGTAATCTGTTAATAAAAAAATACAACTGGTAATAAAAAAATACAACTGGGTAATTTAAAAGTTCACCTTGGCTTTATTGAACTGTTCTTGAATCGGGCGGCATCCCATCCAGCAAATAGAAAGGACCTTCTTTGAGCTGCATGGAAGGAAAGGCTTTTAAAAGCAGACAGGGGGTTGGAAAAAAGTAAATTATTAGCCAAGGATGCATTGTTTTAGGCAAGGCCAGCCTCCTAAGGGGAACAGAAGGGGCCATTCAGTACATTTTCCAGGTTGACTGGTTAAAGTTTACATGGAGATGGGGGTATGCGAAACTGCGGTTGGGTTCCATAGTAGGTCCTTGTTTGCTGACCTGGGTCTCTTAACTTAAGTGACTCCAATTTGGGCCTGTGGTTTCTTTTTAACAAATCATTTATTTGTTTATTTTTAAAGATTTATTTATTTATTTGACAGACAGAGCTCACAAGCAGGCAGAGGTAGGCAGAGAGAGAGAGGAGGAAGCAGGCTCCCCGCTGAGCAGAAAGCCCGATGCGGGGCTCGATCCCAGGACCCCGAGATCATGACCGGAGCCGAAGGCAGAGGCTTTAACCCACTGAGCCACCCAGGCGCCCCACAAATCATTTATTTTTACCAGCACTTTCCATCGTCTCCTGTTTTCCACTGATATAATTCTATCTTTCTGGGATTTTTTTCTTGGTACTTCTTTACTTTCTGATACTTTAAGTTATCCTGGCTCCTACATTTACTGTCTCAGTCCTAGTGTTGGCAATTTCTTCAAAGAGGCCTGTCTCTTTTTCATTAGAGAATGGTATTAAAGTCTCACCTGTGGGAATTGACTGTGCTCAGTGGGCAGTGCACGGCGACAAATGCCTGTGTCTCCACCTATGCGGACACATCTAGTTATGGAGATTTCTGTGTGGAACCGTCTATGTCCGTGTCCAGCTAAAAATGAGCTTATACTGATGTCTCCAACCTGGTCCATTACCACATGGACATTGTGATCTTCTCCCTTTGCTGGTCTGTAACTTTCTGCTCCACCAGTGACAAACTGGCTCTCGCCGCCTGCCATGTATTTAATTCATTGCTCCGTTCCAGATCACAGATGTGGTGTTTCCAGATCTGTTACTACCACCCTGTTGGGAAAGAACTTGGTGAAATAGAGTCCACTGTGTATGCACAGCACATTTTTCCTTTAGTCTACAGACTCCACTCATTTCTGAAGTTACTTAGGTCAGCATCTTTTGCCATACAACCTGCAGTGAGTGTTTTTTCAGACATTTCCAATACAGTTAGATCACTTGTCGTATCCTGTATTCCACTGAAGGGGCAGAAGAGATTTTGCTCATTTGAAGGTTCTTCCAGCGGGACAGGGAATTACCTTGACACAAGACAGATTAACAGGAGGAAAAAACCCCACAAAGTTTAATCGTGTACACATGATTAAATGACCAAGGCAGGCAGGTCTTACACTTTGTGGACAGAGAGAAAACCAACCTGTGAGGAATTCCCAGAAGAAAGAAAACAGCCTCGGGCGCTCCAGTTAGTTCTCAACTCAACCCCGGGGTAGTAAATCGGTCAAAAGTAACAAGGGCTATTTATGCAGCTTTCTGGGCTCTAAATTTCCCAACTCTGGTGACTAAGAAGTCTTTGCACCTCCTGGTACAGGGACATCTTCACAAGCAGATTGATTTCCCGGCAGCAAGGGGACAGAGGAGGGTCTGAGTGTCCCTCTTACATAGGCTGTCTCTTAAGTAACTTTTATTTAAAATGATCAGTATGCCAAAGTGGCACATTTGGGGCATTCTGCCTTTGGCCCCAATATCCCACATCCTAAATGTGACACTTCCACATCCTGAATTACTTAACTTGAGTAGGTGATGATCTACTCTTTGAGATGTGGAAATGTTTGGGTTTTGACAAATGCGCGGCAGCAGGTATCCAGCTCTAAAACTTCCAACTCCCCACCCCACAATCCTTTTGTCATCTCTGTAGTTTTGCCTTTTCCAGGATGTCCTATAAATGGGGTCATAGAGTGTGTAGCCTTTTCAGACTGAATTCTCTCACTTAGCAAAATACACATAAGAACTGGGAAGCCTGGGTGGTTCAGTCGGTTAAGCATCTGCCTTCGGCTCGGTCATAATTCCAGCGTCCTGGACTCTATTCCCGAGTTGGGCTCCTTGCTCAGCGGGGAGCCTGCTTCTCCCTCTGCCTCTGCTGCCCCTGCTTGTGCTCACTAGTGTGCTCTCTCTCTTTCTGACCAACAAATAAACAAACAAATACACATAAGATTCATCCGTGTCCCTGTATGGGGTGACGGTTCATTCGTTTTTATTGCTGAATAGATTAACAGGAGAAAAACGAACAGAAGTTTAATAACCTCCATATGGTCTGTATTCATGGGAGAGACCCAGGGAAAGGGAACAAGTCTCCAATGCCATGTTCACTCTCAGTGCCATAGTCAGCTAAAGAGACAGAGATTTGGGCCGTGGGAAGGCCAGTCAGGGGACATTACCAGGCCAAGCACGGTAAAGGAGGGTATCGTCGTTATGCAGATTCACGTCTGTGTCGTCTCCTTTGGTAAGAGTGTCTTGAGATTTAGTCATTCTTCTAACCCTGGTACAGAGAGGGAGACGCCCTCACAAATGGAGCTTTCCTTTATAAGTGTACATTTCACCCACCAAATGGCAACCTCTGTTCAGTTTTCAGAGATTCTCCTGTGTCTGCTGATTCTTAAAGTTAATAGACCCCAAATAATCCTTGTGCCCAAGAGGCATGTCTGGGGTGGCATATTCTGCTTCCTTCACTTGGATGCACTCCAGTTTGCTTGTGGGCTCATCTGTTGAAGTACATCCTGATTTCTTAAAGGTTTTAACCATGAGATACAGAGTTGTGTGCCTAACTGTGCGAGAGATTTTGTTTGGAATTAGCTTTTCAGAGCAGTTGTCTAAATACCAGAAGCATGCTTGTTGGGTCCTAAGGTGAGATTTATTTAGCTTCGGGAAAAAACTGCCAAACTGCTTTCCGAAGTGGCCCCGCGTGCGCTTCCCCAGAGTGAAGTACACTTGCCATCATTGCTCACCTTCCAGCAATCGGTATTCTTGCTTTTTGTAGTCTAGCATTTCTAATAGGGCTGTAGTGCTCTTACTGCGTTTTAAAAATATTTTACTTATTTATTTATTTTTTTAAGATTTCGTTTATTTTTGTGAGAGAGAGCATAGCACAAGCATGAGTGGGGGGGTGGGGGGAGGCGTGGGGGGGGGCAGAGGGAGAAGCAGACTCCCGGCTGAGCAGGGAGCCCAATGTGGGGCTTGATCTCAGGACCCTGGGATCATGACTTGAGCCGAAGGCAGACGCCTGACCACCTGAACCACCCAGGCACTTTCGTTGTTGTTGTTTTTTTAAGATTCTATTTATCCATTTGAGAGAGTGAGAGCGAGAGAGAGCACAGTGGGGTGAGAGGCAGAGGGAGAAGCAGACTCTTGGCTGAGCAGGGAGCCCAACCGGGGCTCGATCCTAGGACCCTGGGATCATGACTGGAGCTGAAGGCAGACGCCCAACGGATGAAGTCACCCAGTTGCCCGGTCTCTGTTGTTTACCTTTATAATTTCCTAGTGACAGAGGATGTCGAGCATCTTTCGTGCACTTGTTTGTCATCTGCATATCTTTGTCTTGTCATCTATGCAGACACTTACCATTATCAATTAGGTTATTTTCTTTTTGTCCAGTTCTGAGAGTTTGTTTGTATATTTTAAGTACAAATCCTTTATCAGATGTGTTTTGCAAATGTTTCCTCCCAGTCTGTGGCTTGTCTTTTAGTTTTCTGAACTAAATGAATTTTGATATAAGTTGTAAAGTTTGTATCTGAATTTCATTTAATTTCATGCAGTTTACAATTAATTGTTCCTACTTCTGTAGATGTCAGGGGCTTTGGGCTTGATTGCAGTTTGGACTTGCAAAATATAATGGGTTCAGCGGCCCAGGGAGGGAACAGGCGCCTCCACCCGACCGAGGGCCCCGCATCCCACACTGGCTCCACTGCCGCATCCAACTCTGTGTCTCCAGACACCTCCTCCGAGTGGGGTCCTAGTGTCTGTCCTTCTGTGAGCACCAGCGTCCGGTCCTCATTCCAGATTTCAGAGTGGAGCTGGCAACCTTCAGACGTGAGCGTGGTGTTTGCCGTAGACTTATGGAAAAAATTACCCCTTATTCCTGCTTTCGTGAGTGTTTAGATCAGCAACAGACATTGGATTTTGGTCAGAACCTTTTCTGCATCACTTAATACGACCACATGTTTTTACTTAGACATTCATGGTGGCGCGTGACATTGTTTCACTCTATTGAACAACCCTTGAGACGTTGTGAAGAGACACTTGCTTATGATGCACAATGTATTCATGAGCTCTTGGTTTTGCAATTTTCCTGATCAGGCTCCTTACATCTATTTTAAGAATGGTATAGGAATGCATTTTGCTGATTTTGTGATGATTTCATTGGGATTGATAATAGTGGTTAGGATGGGGGTTAGGGTTAGGGTTGGGGGTTAGGGTTATGGTTGCCTTAGGTTTGGGGTCTCCCTGTCCTCGCCTGCACAGAACCCATTCTCCTCCAGTAACCAGAGTGATCTTTTTGGAACATAACCTTTCGGCCTCTCTGTTGTTTGCTCCCCTCCTCCCCGCCCCCCCCCCCGCCTTATCTCTCCCACTGGGACCCTCCCGTCTGTGGGTACCGAGGAGTGTGGTTTCCCACAGGTGCCTCGGGCTGGAATCCAGGCCTTTGCATATGCTGTGCCTCTTCCAGGAGCACCGTTCTCTTCTCCTGCTTCCCGTCTGGCTTGTTTCCCCATTGACTGAGCCTCAGTTTGCCCCCTGATGACCTGGCTCATGCCTGCTGGGTGTGTGTGTGTGCTTTTCCCCCACTTAAATGTAGGGCTGCATGGGTTTCCAACCTTCTAAGCCTTAGGGTCCCCTTTGTAAGGTGGGGTGCTGATGGCCCCCATCTCTGGGAGCAGGAGGTAAGGAGGCCCCATGGGCAGACTCACTCAGGACAGGCTGGGAGAGTGGCTGTTGCTTAAAACAGCCCAGAGCCTGCCCCCTTGAAGAAGGTGTACATGTTCACAGCCCCCAGCTCTGGGGTCCTGCTGCCAGCCTCTGACAGTGAACCTCCTCACACCCTGTCCCTTGTCCCTATAGCTTCCTGGACCTGTTCTTATAGACAGTGGAGAAGCCCTTCATGGTGGGACACAGGGTCACCTGCTACATCTTCACCGACCAGCTGGCTGCCGGGCCCTTGTGTCCCCACCGGGAGGGCTGGAGGGTGGTGGTCCTCCAGGTCTGTGGTGCCCCACACTGGCAGGATGTGTCCATGCAGCACATGGTGATGGTCAGCTGCTTCTGCGAGCAGCACTTCTTCCATGAGGTGGACGACGTGGTGTGAGGGCATAGACCTGCAGTTCTGTGACCACATGGGTGTGGAGACCCTGTCCCTGCTCTTCGGCACCCTGTTCCCCAGTTCCTACTGGGCAGCCTGCAAGGACTTCAGCTACGAGTGCCAGCCATAGTCCCAGGCCTACCTCCCCAGGGATCAGGGCAACATTTACTACCTGGCAGCCTTTTTTGGGGTATTGGTGGTGGAGTTTCACTGACTGACCTTGGCCTGTCACCATGCGATGGGGTCGACCTGTCCAATGGGATGGAGGCCATGTGGCATGACAAGAGCCACCTGAGCAGGTATCTGCCGGACAACAAGCTCACCAAGATGCTATCCCCGGAGGACCTGTGGGACCTGCAGTGGCTGGGCTGTCCCCTGGGGGACCTGTGGTACCCACAGCTGCTGGGCTGTCCCTTGGAGGACCTGTGGGACCTGTGGCTGCCATGCTGTCCCCTGGAGGACCTGTGGTACCTGCAGCTGCTGGGCTGTCCCTGGAGGAACTGTGGGATCCACAGCTGCTGGGCTGTCCCTGGAGGAACTGTGGGATCCACAGCTGCTGGGCTACCCACCACCCCCTCCCCCATCACGAAGAAGCTGAGATACATGGCTGTGCCCAAGAATCACCAGGACACCGGGAACACGTGAAGGGCTGCCCCCATTTCCATCAGGGGATGCTGCCAGTGGAGCCATCAGAGCAGGTTCCTTCTTCGGTACCCTTGAGGGAGACTGTGAGGCCCAGATGTCCAGGGCCCCCAGCCACACCTGCATCCAGGAGGCCTGCCTGGGGACACACGCTCCTCTCTTTGTGGTCACTACATTTTGATAACTTCTGGGTCATTGGCAGCTGTGAACAGCTCCAGTTTTATGTCAGATGTTTTTCTGTGTCAATGCTGAGCAATCATCTTTAAAAAGAACAGTTGAGAGAAAAGGTTTCCTTCTTGGTTCTAAACATATACTTCTTGGTGGCGCTGGGAGTGGCCCTGCAGCCACCGTGGAGCCAGAATGGGCCCTGGCTGGGTCTTCCCTCCCAGTCCCATGGGGCTTCAGGGTCAAGGGTGTGCCGAGTCACCTGTCAGACCCCCGGTCCCCTGACTGCCAGAGGCCTTGGCTGTGGCCGCTAGCTCAGCCTCCAGGAGAACGGAACCCTCTGGGTTATATGTGGTTCCTGCCTTGGTTTTAAATGGTTATTTCTGTGCTGGTGTTTGTAAAATGTGGGCACTGGCTCCGTCTAGATGCAGGTCCTGTTGGGATTCCTCAGTGCCCACCGGTGGGTTTGCACTTGTGCCCCCATCTGCCTGCGCTGTGTCTTAGCCAGCATTCACTGAGGGCCTGCTGTGAGCTCAGTCACCAACAAGGGGCAGAGCGTGAGAGCGAGAACCAAGATACAGGATTCCTCCTCCAGGGCCCTCCTGGGACTCACGATGGACCTGACCTCCTGACTCACTTCTTTCCTATTGTGGTGTATCAGACATATAACTGACTCTGCTAAGCACGTCTCAGGGTCAATTTGGTGACAATAAATATGTTCACTCTTCTGGACCTGACACCTCCATCCATTGCCACAACTTTGTCATCACCCCAAACTGAATTCTACTCACCCTAACCCTAAACCTCCATTTCCCCTCCCCAGCCCTGGCACCCACTAGCTCCTTCCACCTCTATGAATCGGTGCTCTCCGTCCCTCACAAGTGGGGTCCTTCAGTATCAGTCCTTTGGGGACTGGCTTATTTCTTGTAGCATAATGGCCTCAAGGTCTGTCCCCATGAGCCTGGAGCTGACCCACTTTTCCCCCAAAGCAGTGGCTCAGACCTTTCCTGTCTGAGTCGAGCCTCCTCAGTCCCCTCTGCCCCCTCATCTTCC
The DNA here is from genome assembly GCF_963455335.1 of Martes martes. NCBI lineage: Eukaryota > Metazoa > Chordata > Mammalia > Carnivora > Mustelidae > Martes > Martes martes. The sequence continues at coordinate 39,980 of NW_027666490.1, forward strand.
TTCTCAGCCTGAAGATGATCCCAGCTGATCTACAGCTTTGAAGAGCTGCAGAAAGTGAGGGTACCGCTAAGGGCATGTTTCAGAAAGCTTTCCGTTTTCAGTTTTTGAATCAAAGCCCCGAGAACTTTAAAATGCCAGCAGTGTTACAGTGTGGGCCAGAAAATCACATGTGTCTGCACCCAACACCACCTACACTATTGGCCCTTTCTTGTCACTTGAGCTGAATACAAAGGATTGGGAGTAGGAGCTTGAGGGGTGGTCCCGAGTCAGACTTTGTGTTTGGGGGACAAAGGCCATCCAGACAAGCTTGTGCCAAGCCCGAGGAGGGGGTCTGTGTGGAGACCCCAGCTGCAGACACTGCTGTCTCCTGATGCCCCCTCAGCCCACCCCAGTGCACCTGCTGCTGGGAGAGCCCCTGCCCCCTCCTCTCTGCGGAGGGCTCGCTCCTGCTCCAGTGGTGCCTCCTCCCCTGCCGGTCACTGCCAGCCTGCAGCAGGGGAGGGTAGATACCCCGATGACCTCCAGCCCTGGGGGCAGAGCCAATGCGGGTGGGGTGTGGTCTTCTAGTTGGCTTGAGCGCCAGGCCCCCACTGTGCTCACTCTCCTGTGAGCTCAGTGTACTACGTCCTCCCTTAGGCTCCCTAGGCCCAAGCCGTCCTCTGCTCGGGGACCATTCTTGGCCCAGGCTCCACACGCTGGGATTGGGAGCAGGTCATCTGGACCTTCTGGACTCGTGCTTCCATGCCCATGACATGGGCATAGGCTGGCCTCACAGACTTGTCAGAGGAGACCCAGTGCAGGGAGATGCCAAGTGACCCCAGAGGGAGCACACAGGCCTTGCACAAAGCACCAGGCTCAAAGGACCCAGCACAGGATCTGGACACCAGGCCACAGGGCATGGGGTGCTCCTGGTTGGGGAGGCCCTGGCGGGGGGTAGGAGTCCATGGAAGTGTCCCAGAAGAGGCAGGAGACAAGGAAGGCAACAGGACTGAGCTTCCCCAGGTGGTCAGTGGAAGAGTCAGAGGATCACAGAGACCTTTGGGTAAACTCAGAGGCCCTGGAGATGTTGGCTGAAATGCTGTCATTTGGTCAGAAAAATTGTGTTACAAACCCCCAGTCAACATCGAATGAGTTACTCTTTGTTGCTTCTAGGAATCAGTGTGTATGGGCCATTAGAACTCACATTGCATGAAGTCTAGGATATATTTACTTTTTGTCATTTTTCAGGACTAGACTTTTCTTGAGGAAATGCTAAGCATGTGTCTTTCCAATCTTTTCTTTGTGAGATGGGCCTCTGTTTTCAGGAGCAGATTCCTGGTGCTCATCACCACTGTGAGCCCTGAGGACTACCCCCTGTCACCTCCCACAGTGGATGAGACCACATGGGTTGAGGGGGGCTCACTGATGAAGCCCCAGTGCTCAGTACGGAGAGCAGGGACCCCAGATCCTTGGATGAATGAGGGAGGACATGAGGGAGGATGGGAGTGAGGGGAAGACAGGGAGGGAGAAGGGGAAAGGGGGAGAGAGGGAGGAGGAGAGGGAGGGAGAGAAGATGAGAGTGAGGGAAAGAGAGGATGAGAGGGGCGGGAGGGAGGCAGAGAGGGAGGCAGGGAGGGAGGGAGATGGAGTCAGGGAGGGAAGGAGGGGTAGAGGGGAAGGAGGGAGGGGGGAATGAATGATGGAGTGAATAAATGAGGTAGGGAGGGAGGGAGTGAATAAATGAGGTAGGGAGGGAGGGAGTGAAACCCCAGAAGCCAGTACGTACATCAGGAGCCATTATTTTGGGTGAGGTCTGAGGGAATCAGAGTTCAGGCCCTGGATGGTGGCTCGGGCACGTCCATCTGTCCCCCCAGTGCTGACCTTCCTTCCTCTTGGCCTCCTGTCATCCTGGGTTCTCTCCACCTCTTCCTTAAACAATGATGAGTGTTCCCAGGAGCGGGGTGGCAGGAGCGGGGTCTCAGGAGGGGCTGCCGCGATCCTGTGCCCCAGACAACACTGAGAAAGTAGCCACAGGACATTCTGTCATGAGGACTGGGATGAGGATCCCATCCATCTCCTTGGGCATGAATATGGTTCCATTCCCTGCTGTCTCCACCACTGCTGTGCCAAATACTCCTGAAAACACGTCTGTGACAAACCGGGCCCAAGTTTCTGGGGGTGAGTCCCAGGCTGAGCCCTGCTAGGTGATAGGTGCCCCTGTGGCCTGGGATGGGTGCCGCTCACTGTTGTCCCAGACAGGGGTGCCTGTCACCCTTCTCTCCAGGGGACCTGCATCGGACCTCTGCTTCCTCACGTTCTCCCCAGGGCTGCTGGTCCCCAGACCAGACACCTGCCGGTCTGAGGGGGACCAGCACTGCCTCCCCAGGGTTTCCTTGCCCGAGCCCTTCCCCGGGAGCTCCTGCATCTCCTGACACATACTCCGGTGTGCCTATCCTCCCCCTTGAACTTGCACGTGTTTAGTCTCTGTCCCTGTCTCTGTCCCTGTGGGACCCAGGGACTTGGAGCATGGACCGGAGCAGACCCATGGGAAATCTTTCTCTGGCCTTGGGTTGTGAGCGATGCTTTTGCCCTCCGCGGGGTGTCTTCCGGCTTTCTGCATTTCCCTGGTTTCTGTGTGGGCCCCAGGAGGAAACGGCCGTGTCCTGTCTGGGGACCGACTGTGGTGTCCCAACAGGAACAGGGGCCTTGGCCCCAAGATTGTGCCCAGAATTCCTAAAGGAGTCCCTCTGATGACATCTCATCTGGAGTCCATTGGGCGTTTCATCATCAAATAAGGGACATTCTATGTCAAACAGAGGAAAACAACAAAACAAAACAAAACGAGTGCGCTTTGAAAATAGGTGCAGACACAAAGGCACCTATTGAGTGATTCCCCTTCCAGGAACCTCCAGAACACGTGCAGGAACAGACAGAGAAAGCGGCTTAGGGGTCGCGAGGGGCCAGGCTGGGGGAGCAACGGGCAGGGAGGGCTTGGGCTCAGGGTCTCCTTTGGGGAAGGAGAGGTCCCGCAGCGATGTTCTGGGGTGTGGTGGCACAGCGTTGGGAACATACTTCGTGCTCATGACGTGTTCAAGGGAAAACAAGTACTTTTATTTAAAATAAGCAATAAACCGCATACAGGAGATGGACGGCGACTATAACGGTGACTACATACAGGAGAGGAAGAACATAGGGGGAGGGGATGCAACATTCTGGGGGGATGTCGGGGTCAGGGGCGGGAACGGAGTGTGATTTTACAGGGAGATCTCCCTGCAGAGTTGTGGGCTCTGGATGGGGCTCTGGGAGTCCCGCAGGAGCAGGTGTAGGGGCAGGGGTTGGGATCAGGGCGGGGACAGGGTCAGCAATAGTGGCCCGTGCAGGATCCAGAGCAGGATCTGGGTCCGAGACAGGAACAGGAGCACAGGCAAGGGCAGGGAAAGGAGCAGGAGCAAGGGAAAGGGGCTGGGTCTGGGGCGGGAACAGGGGCCTAGGCAGGGGCAGGGGAAGGGGCAGTGGTCGTGGCAGGGCCAGGGGAAGGGACGGGGGCAGTTGAAGGGGAAGAAGCAGGGGCAGGGTCTGGGTATGGGGCGGGAACAGGGACACAGGCAGGGGAAGGGGAGGCCGTCCTGACAGGGGCAGGGGCAGGGGCAGGGGCAAGAACAGGGGTAGGACCAAGGTCTGGGGCAGGCGCAGGGACAGTGGCCCTGGCAGGGAAAGCAGAAGGGACAGGGACAGGGGCAGAGGCAGGGGAAGGGGCAGGAGCAGGAGCAGGAGCTGGGGCAAGTGCAAGGGTGATGGCTGGGGCACGGTCAAGGGCAGGAGCTGGGTCCGGGGCAGGAACAGGGGCACAGGCAGGGGAAGAGGAAGGGGCAGTGGTCCTGGCAGGGCCAGGGGAAGGGACGGGGGCAGTTGAAGGGGAAGAAGCAGGGGCAGGATCTGGGTCTGGGGCAGGAATAGGGACCCAGGCAGGGGAAGGGGAGGCCGTCCTGGAAGGGGCAGGGGACGGGGCAAGGGAAGGAGCAAGAACAGGATTAGGACCTGGGTCTGGGGCAGGCCCAGGGGCAGGTGCCAGGGCAGTGGACCTGGCAGAGAAAGGAGAAGGGATAGGGGCAGGGGAAGGGGCAGGGGCAGGGGCAGGAGCAGGAGCTGGACCAAGTGCAGTGGTGATGACTGGTGCAGGGTCAAGGGCAGGGTTTGGGTCTGGGGTGGGATCAGGGGCGCAGGCAGGGGAAGGGGAGGCTGTCCTGGCAGGGGCAGGAGCAGGGGCAGGGGCAGGGGCAAGAACAGGGTTAGGACCTGTGTCTGGGGCAGGTGCCAGGGCAGTGGCCCTGGTAGGGAAAGGAGAAGGGACAGGGGCAGGGGCAGGGGCAGGGGAAGGGGCAGGAGCAGGAGCAGGAGCTGGGGCAAGTGCAAGGGTGATGGCTGGGGCACGGTCAAGGGCAGGAGCTGGGTCCGGGGCAGGAACAGGGGCACAGGCAGGGGAAGAGGAAGGGGCAGTGGTCCTGGCAGGGCCAGGGGAAGGGACGGGGGCAGTTGAAGGGGAAGAAGCAGGGGCAGGATCTGGGTCTGGGGCAGGAATAGGGACCCAGGCAGGGGAAGGGGAGGCCGTCCTGGAAGGGGCAGGGGACGGGGCAAGGGAAGGAGCAAGAACAGGATTAGGACCTGGGTCTGGGGCAGGCCCAGGGGCAGGTGCCAGGGCAGTGGACCTGGCAGAGAAAGGAGAAGGGATAGGGGCAGGGGAAGGGGCAGGGGCAGGGGCAGGAGCAGGAGCTGGACCAAGTGCAGTGGTGATGACTGGTGCAGGGTCAAGGGCAGGGTTTGGGTCTGGGGTGGGATCAGGGGCGCAGGCAGGGGAAGGGGAGGCTGTCCTGGCAGGGGCAGGAGCAGGGGCAGGGGCAGGGGCAAGAACAGGGTTAGGACCTGTGTCTGGGGCAGGTGCCAGGGCAGTGGCCCTGGTAGGGAAAGGAGAAGGGACAGGGGCAGGGGCAGGGGCAGGGGAAGGGGCAGGAGCAGGAGCAGGAGCTGGGGCAAGTGCAGGGGTGACGGCCGGGGCACGGTCAAGGGCAGGAGCTGGGCCTGGGGCAGGAACAGGGGCACAGGCAGGGGAAGGGGAGGCCGTCCTGGCATGGCCACGGGAAGGGGCAAGGGAAGGGGCAGGAACAGAGATAGGACCTGGGTCTGGGGCAGGTGCAGGGGCAGCACCTGGGTCTCGGGCAGGTGCTGGGGCCGGGGCAGGGGCAGTGGCCCTGGCAGGGAAAGGAGAAGGGATAGGGGCAGGAGAAGGGGCAGGAGCAGGAGCTGGGGCACGTGCAGGGGTGATGGCACGTGCAGGGGTGATGGCCGGTGCAGGGTCAAGGGCAGGCGCTGGGTCTGGGGCAGGAACAGGGGCCCCGGGAGGGGCCGGGGAAGCGGTGGGACCAAGGGAGGATCCGGGTCAGGGGCCAGAACAGGAGCCCAGGCAGGGGCAGGGGACGTGGGAGTAGCTCTGGCAGGGCCAGGGCCAGGGGGAGCGGCAGGAGCAGGGCTGGGGGCAGGAGCCGGAGCCAGCTCTTCCTGGACAGCATCAGCATCTCCGTGGGCAGGCGCCCGGTCCCCTGTCGGCTCCCGGTCACCTGCGGAAGTCTCTCCAGTCACCACGTCCCCCTGCGGAGTTGCTGAAGTTGGGAGTGGGTCTAGGTCCTCCGCTGGAGTATCTGGGGGAGGAGGGAAGGTCACCCTCGGGCCTGCCTCTGCCTGTGGCTTTGCAGAGACAGGGCACAGCCCAGGGCCTCCCAGAGAAGCCGCAGCCACGAAGGCACCCTCACCGGGACGTCTCCCCGACTGCAGTCCACCCCCTGGGCGCTCCGAGCCAAGTCGTCGCTCCTGGCCCCACACCAGCCTGTGGGGGCTTCTCCCTGTGGGGCCCGGCACCGACCCATCCCCACACAGCCACAGGCACCCCTTCCCAGCCTTCTCACCCTCGGCCTTGGGCTCCGTGGGCTCCGTGTCCAGGACCGCGGTCCAGTGGAGTACCGGGGGCCGTGGTCTGGGAGGGACCGGAGGCCTTCCCAGGACCGGGGACTCCTGGGTCAGGGAGGAGTGCGCGTCTTCCCGCCTCCTTCCGATGTCATCCGGGGCCTGCCGAGGCAGAGACGGGGAGTGCGCAAGAGGCGTCAGAGCCCTGCCCGGCCCTACCCACCGTCCTCCTGCCCGGTCCCCCAGCTTCTCCCGGATCCCACGCAGACCTGTGCGTGCACGGCCCCGCACCTGGGTCAGTGACCCATCCCTGCAGGGTCTCAGGAGAAACCCTGGGCAGAAGGGGGCAGCCCCCACACCCCATCCCACCTAGCCAGCCTTCACCTGGGGTGTGAACATGACCTGCCCACCAGGCATCTGGGCCCTCATCGGCCTGCTCCCGCTCGGGGCATCTCCACCCCCGATGAGCTCTCTTTACACACACACACAGACACACAGACACACACACACACACACACACAGACGGGGAGGAGACCTGGGGCTCCACGGGTCGATCAGAAGGTGTGGGGCTGGCTGACGCTGAGCCTCCCGGTGTCCCCTTTGGATTCTTGTTGCCAAAGGGCCAGAGGCGTCAGGGAGCCCTGACACGACCTCCTCCGGAGGGAGCGGACGTGTCTGGCGGGCGAACTCTCCTCCGCCTGCGTCCTCTGGACTTCGGTAGGCGGCACAAGAACATGTCGCTTCCTTCAGGATGTCCACAGAGGTGAGCTGGGCAGGGGGTTGTCTCTGGAATGTGGGTGCCTGGATACGTGGGTTCGAATTCCGTCGGGCTCTGTCGTCAGGGAAGTGAGGTCACCACTGCCTGGGGGCTCCTGACCCGACTTCCTCCTCACCCCAGAGCTCCCTGAGGGCGCCCCTCCCCCAGCTGCTCCAGGCTCTCCCTCCACCCCATGCCCGGTCTATCCAGTGACCCCCACCCAGCCTACGCCCAGCCCCTGGGAGGCCTGGGTGCAGCTGTTGTCCCCGCTGGGAGGGCCCGGAGCTGGGTTCAGACCGGGCTCCTGCTCCTGCCCAGGACTGTGACCGCGGACCCACCCTGTGGCTCTCAGGGCCTCCCCAGTCTCCCCGTCTGCACATTGGGGGTGTTCTGGCTTCTACTTCGAGGGATGCCATCAGGGCTAGGACCGCTCCGTACGTTCTATACCCGCTCTCCCAGGAGGCTGGGGCACACACTTGGCAAGGCAAGGAGGAGCCAGGGGCTGGGCGGGGCATGGAACACAGCCCGGAGGGGCCTGGATCTGCTCTGGGATCCAGGCAAAGCCACCCTCCTCCGGCCTGTGTCCCATCATCCGCGGCAAGGTTGCAGGGCGTGGATTCCGACCTTGGTGACACAGACTTCCAGGGGCTCCCATTAGGTTTGGGTCCAAGGGCCTCGGCTGCGCCCATGTGCTGGGCAGCCCTCACAGTGGTTCCCGGGCATTCCCGAATCCGTCCTCCCAGGGTGCATGGCCCGTGGGACTGAGAAGGGGACAACGTGTTTGGCTGTCGTTTCCCAGCTGATGGAGGAAAGTCTGTGACTTCTCCTGGTTCCCTCTCTCCTGTGTTCAGCGTCTGTCTCTGTCTTTGTCTTTGTCTCTGTCTCTGTCTCTGCTTTTGTGGGTCTCCCAGGAACAGGATCTGCGGGCTCCGGGGGTGATGGGAGAAACCTCAGAAGCCTCCCTTGTCCCTGTTTCCCTCTCCTGGGCTGGTGCTCGGTTCCTTGCTAAGGCCTCCTCCCCCCGAGCAGAGCACTGACTCTGGAACCTCTTCCCAATGGGGACCCTGAGGCTGCAACAAGGAGGGTCCGGACCTCGGTCCCCAGACCAGGGGTCTCGTGCTCTGCCACATCGCACAAGTCCACATCGTCAGCCCCCCACGCCTCCAGGCCGTCCTCTGCTCAGAATGACCTCGAGGGAGTGCAAAGCCTTTTCCCAAGCCTGGGAGCACGGTGGGTCAGGGACGGAGATTCCAGGCCAACAGGCTCTTCTACAAGCCTGTGGGAGCCTAGGGACACCCGGTCTCGAGGGCCCCATTGATAGAAGAGTCAGGGGAGGCCTTTGGTGTTGTAGCCCTGTCCACACTGAGGGGGGGGGTACCTCTTCCTACTTCCAGTAGTCCAGGGTGGTGATGGACACCAGGCCCCAGGCCCTGTCCTCACCCAGTGCCCTGACAAACCCCTTGGGCCCCTCGAGGACCCCTTGACCATCAGCCCGACCCGTCTCCCCTCCCCATGCTATGGATCTCGGTCCTCGCCAGGAGTCCTGATGCCCCTGACCCCATGGCCCAACCCCATGTCTCCAACCTCTTTCTTCTTTCCCCCTTGTTACCCACCGTTTTCCCGGGGTGTCTCCCCCTCTGACCCCTAGCTGGGCAGAGTGGTGTGTGTGTGTGTGTGTGTGTGTGTTTGTGCGTACGCGCGCGAACTTGCACACGCTCAAGCACATATGCCTCTACCTGTCTGGGGATGCCCGAGGTCATGTCCCCACATGGGACGGGGTGGGTAGCTCTCCCCAAGGATCTGAGGGGCTCTCCCCCGCAAAGCCAACCTCATGGCAGGGTCGGGGCTTGCCTAGGACTGGAGGGAAGCTCTGCTCCTTGGACTCTGTACCCGTCTTTGGTCCTGGGCCCGTCCCTGCCTCTCTTGACCCCAGGTTCCCAACTGTCCCTGAGGGCTGGACATGGAAATGCTTGAACTTGGCCGTTCCTCCAGGGGGAGGTGGAGGTGGAGGAAAGGTGCACCAGGCCCACAGACCTCCATTCCGAGAGGGCCAGGTGTGCACAGGAGACCTGCACACGGCACCTGTACCACGACCCAGCCTTGCGGTGGACGTGTACGCGACCCGTGGCGCTGGACCTGCCTGGTCCCCCATGTTCCCTCAACGCTGCCAAGTGCTCTGTGGCCCCGAAGTCCGCTGAGCACCAAAACCATGCTGGGAAGCACGGCTCAGGGTGCAAGGCCAGGCGGGTTGGACATCTGCGGATGCAAAGGTCACCGGGTACCCCCCACCCAGCTGGCCTGGAAATCAGATTCCCTCCCAGGATCCCGCTAAATGCGGGGTTGAGCCAGAGGCCTTGGAGACATCAGTGGAGGCCCAATCAGGGCAGGGAGATCAGTGGGTCCCTTCCACGACTCCTCTCTCCCTCGGCTTGGTGTTCCTGGTTGTACCCTGGGACAGAGGTCCAGCCTGTCCTTGGATGGAGCCCTGGCTTGAGTCAGTGGGTGGGAAGGAGGAAAGGGAATGTTAGGGTTAGGGTTAGGGTTAGGGTTAGGGTTAGGGGTTAGGGTTAGGGTTAGGGTTAGGGTTAGGGTTAGGGTTAGGGTCAGGGTCAGGGTCAGGGTCAGGGTCAGGGTCAGGGTCAGGGTCAGGGTCAGGGTCAGGGTCAGGGTCAGGGTCAGGGTCAGGGTCAGGGTCAGGGTCAGGGTCAGGGTCAGGGTCAGGGTTAGGGTTAGGGTTAGGGTTAGGGTCAGGGTCAGGGTTAGGGTTAGGGTTAGGGTTAGGGTTAGGGTTAGGGTTAGGGTTAGGGTTAGGGTTAGGGTTAGGGTTAGGGTTTAGGGTTAGGGTTAGGGTTAGGGTTAGGGTTAGGGTTAGGGTTAGGGTTAGGGTTAGGGTTAGGGTTAGGGTTAGGGTTAGGGTTAGGGTTAGGGTTAGGGTTAGGGTTAGGGTTAGGGTTAGGGTTAGGGTTAGGGTTAGGGTTAGGGTTAGGGTTAGGGTTAGGGTTAGGGTTAGGGTTAGGGTTAGGGTTAGGGTTAGGGTTAGGGTTAGGGTTAGGGTTAGGGTTAGGGTTAGGGTTAGGGTTAGGGTTAGGGTTAGGGTTAGGGTTAGGGGTTAGGGTTAGGGTTAGGGTTAGGGTTAGGGTTAGGGTTAGGGTTAGGGTTAGGGTTAGGGTTAGGGTTAGGGTTAGGGTTAGGGTTAGGGTTAGGGTTAGGGTTAGGGTTAGGGTTAGGGTTAGGGTTAGGGTTAGGGTTAGGGTTAGGGTTAGGGTTAGGGTTAGGGTTAGGGTTAGGGTTAGGGGTTAGGGTTAGGGTTTAGGGTTAGGGTTAGGGTTAGGGTTAGGGTTAGGGTTAGGTTAGGGTTAGGGTTAGGGTTAGGGTTAGGGTTA